>NC_091977.1:373609401-373909401 GCF_044704955.1 Pristiophorus japonicus
CAGTGGGGGGGGGAGGAGGAAGGAGGGTCAGTGGGGGGGGAGGAAGGAGGGTCAGTGGGGGGGGAGGAAGGAGGGTCAGTGGGGGGGAGGAAGGAGGGTCAGTGGGGGGGGGAGGAAGGAGGGTCAGTGGGGGGGGAGGAAGGAGGGTCAGTGGGGGGGGAGGAAGGAGGGTCAGTGGGGGGGGAGGAAGGAGGGTCAGTGGGGGGGGGGAGGAAGGAGGGTCAGTGGGGGGGAGGAAGGAGGGTCAGTGGGGGGGGGAGGAAGGAGGGTCAGTGGGGGGGGAGGAAGGAGGGTCAGTGGGGGGGGAGGAAGGAGGGTCAGTGGGGGGGGAGGAAGGAGGGTCAGTGGGGGGGAGGAAGGAGGGTCAGTGGGGGGGAGGAAGGAGGGTCAGTGGGGGGGGAGGAAGGAGGGTCAGTGGGGGGGGAGGAAGGAGGGTCAGTGGGGGGGAGGAAGGAGGGTCAGTGGGGGGGGAGGAAGGAGGGTCAGTGGGGGGGGAGGAAGGAGGGTCAGTGGGGGGGGAGGAAGGAGGGTCAGTGGGGGGGGGAGGAAGGAGGGTCAGTGGGGGGGGGAGGAAGGAGGGTCAGTGGGGGGGGAGGAAGGAGGGTCAGTGGGGGGGGAGGAAGGAGGGTCAGTGGGGGGGGAGGAAGGAGGGTCAGTGGGGGGGGAGGAAGGAGGGTCAGTGGGGGGGGAGGAAGGAGGGTCAGTGGGGGGGGGGAGGAAGGAGGGTCAGTGGGGGGGGAGGAAGGAGGGTCAGTGGGGGGGGAGGAAGGAGGGTCAGTGGGGGGGGAGGAAGGAGGGTCAGTGGGGGGGGAGGAAGGAGGGTCAGTGGGGGGGGAGGAAGGAGGGTCAGTGGGGGGGGAGGAAGGAGGGTCAGTGGGGGGGGAGGAAGGAGGGTCAGTGGGGGGGGAGGAAGGAGGGTCAGTGGGGGGGGAGGAAGGAGGGTCAGTGGGGGGGGAGGAAGGAGGGTCAGTGGGGGGGGAGGAAGGAGGGTCAGTGGGGGGGGAGGAAGGAGGGTCAGTGGGGGGGGAGGAAGGAGGGTCAGTGGGGGGGGAGGAAGGAGGGTCAGTGGGGGGGAGAGGGTCAGTGGGGGGGAGGAAGGAGGGTCAGTGGGGGGGGAGGAAGGAGGGTCAGTGGGGGGGAGGAAGGAGGGTCAGTGGGGGGGGAGGAAGGAGGGTCAGTGGGGGGAGGAAGGAGGGTCAGTGGGGGGGGAGGAAGGAGGGTCAGTGGGGGGGAGGAAGGAGGGTCAGTGGGGGGGGAGGAAGGAGGGTCAGTGGGGGGGGAGGAAGGAGGGTCAGTGGGGGGGGAGGAAGGAGGGTCAGTGGGGGGGGAGGAAGGAGGGGGGGGAGGAAGGAGGGTCAGTGGGGGGGGAGGAAGGAGGGTCAGTGGGGGGGGAGAGAAGGAGGTAGTGGGGGGAGGAAGGAGGGTCAGTGGGGGGGGAGGAAGGAGGGTCAGTGGGGGGGAGGAAGGAGGGTCAGTGGGGGGGAGGAAGGAGGGTCAGTGGGGGGGGAGGAAGGAGGGTCAGTGGGGGGGAGGAAGGAGGGTCAGTGGGGGGGAGGAAGGAGGGTCAGTGGGGGGGGAGGAAGGAGGGTCAGTGGGGGGGGGAGGAAGGAGGGTCAGTGGGGGGGGAGGAAGGAGGGTCAGTGGGGGGGGAGGAAGGAGGGTCAGTGGGGGGGGGGAGGAAAGGAGGGTCAGTGGGGGGGAGGAAGGAGGGTCAGTGGGGGGGGGAGGAAGGAGGGTCAGTGGGGGGGGAGGAAGGAGGGTCAGTGGGGGGGGAGGAAGGAGGGTCAGTGGGGGGGGAGGAAGGAGGGTCAGTGGGGGGGGAGGAAGGAGGGTCAGTGGGGGGGAGGAAGGAGGGTCAGTGGGGGGGGAGGAAGGAGGGTCAGTGGGGGGGGAGGAAGGAGGGTCAGTGGGGGGGAGGAAGGAGGGTCAGTGGGGGGGGAGGAAGGAGGGTCAGTGGGGGGGGAGGAAGGAGGGTCAGTGGGGGGGGAGGAAGGAGGGTCAGTGGGGGGGGAGGAAGGAGGGTCAGTGGGGGGGAGGAAGGAGGGTCAGTGGGGGGGGAGGAAGGAGGGTCAGTGGGGGGGGAGGAAGGAGGGTCAGTGGGGGGGGAGGAAGGAGGGTCAGTGGGGGGGGAGGAAGGAGGGTCAGTGGGGGGGGAGGAAGGAGGGTCAGTGGGGGGGGAGGAAGGAGGGTCAGTGGGGGGGGAGGAAGGAGGGTCAGTGGGGGGGGAGGAAGGAGGGTCAGTGGGGGGGGAGGAAGGAGGGTCAGTGGGGGGGGAGGAAGGAGGGTCAGTGGGGGGGAGGAAGGAGGGTCAGTGGGGGGGAGGAAGGAGGGTCAGTGGGGGGGGAGGAAGGAGGGTCAGTGGGGGGGGAGGAAGGAGGGTCAGTGGGGGGGGAGGAAGGAGGGTCAGTGGGGGGGGAGGAAGGAGGGTCAGTGGGGGGGGAGGAAGGAGGGTCAGTGGGGGGGGAGGAAGGAGGGTCAGTGGGGGGGGAGGAAGGAGGGTCAGTGGGGGGGGAGGAAGGAGGGTCAGTGGGGGGGGAGGAAGGAGGGTCAGTGGGGGGGGAGGAAGGAGGGTCAGTGGGGGGGGAGGAAGGAGGGTCAGTGGGGGGGGAGGAAGGAGGGTCAGTGGGGGGGGAGGAAGGAGGGTCAGTGGGGGGGGGAGGAAGGAGGGTCAGTGGGGGGGGAGGAAGGAGGGTCAGTGGGGGGGGAGGAAGGAGGGTCAGTGGGGGGAGGAAGGAGGGGAAGTGGGGGGAGGAAGGAGGGGAAGTGGGGGAGGAAGGAGGGGAAGTGGGGGAGGAAGGAGGGGAAGTGGGGGAGGAAGGAGGGGAAGTGGGGGAGGAAGGAGGGGAAGTGGGGGAGGAAGGAGGGGAAGTGGGGGAGGAAGGAGGGGAAGTGGGGGAGGAAGGAGGGGAAGTGGGGGAGGAAGGAGGGGAAGTGGGGGAGGAAGGAGGGGAAGTGGGGGAGGAAGGAGGGGAAGTGGGGGAGGAAGGAGGGGAAGTGGGGGAGGAAGGAGGGGAAGTGGGGGAGGAAGGAGGGGAAGTGGGGTGGGGTGGGGTGACGATGACGCTAGCACGGGGGTGGGGGCAGAGAAAGAGCGAGAGGGGGGAAGAGAGAGAGAGGGGGAGAGAGAAAAAAAGGGCATTACTGTTCAAGTATGCCAAAAAGCGGCTTCAGCGAAAATTAAGCCCATTGACATATACCACAATGGACATAATACTGAACCCGACAGAACCCCACTGGGTACAGACTTCCGGTCACAAAAATACCCAATGCTTCCTGTCACTGAGCCAATTTTGGACACAACTTGTCACTTTGCCTTGGATCCCATGGGCTTTTACTTCTCTGACCAATCAGCGATATGGGACCTTTTCAAAGGCCTTGATAAAATCCATGTAGTCTGCATCAAATGCGCTACCCTCATCAACCCTCTTGTAACTGCCTCAAAAGCTTTAATCAAGTTCGTCAGACACAACCTTCCCTTAACAAATCCATGCTGACTGTCCTTGATTAATCCATGCCTTCATAAATGATTAATACTGTCCCTCAGAAGTTTTTCAAATAATTTGCCCACCACTGAGGTTTGGCTGACTGGCCTATAATTACTCTGTCTATCCCTTTCTCCCTTTTTAAAACAATGGTACAACAGCATCAGCTCTCCCATCCCGCACAATGCCTGTAGCCAGAGAGGATTGGAAAATGATGGCGAGAACCTCTGCTATTTCTTCCCTTGCTTATCTTAACAGCCTGGGATACATTACATCCTGGCCTGATGATTTACCTAATTTCAAAGATGCAAAACCCTTCAATATATATTCTCTCACTAGGTTTCTCGCATCGAATATTTCACACATAAGAACATAAGCAATAGGAGCAGGAGGCGGCCTTTGGGCCCTCGAGCCTGCTCCACCATTCAATATCATGGTTGATCTGATCTTGGCCTCAACTCCACTTCCCTGCCCGCTCCCCATAACCCTTCACTCCGTCACCTTTCAAAAATCTGTCCATCTCCACCTTAAATATATTCCATGACCCAGCCTCCACAACTCTCTGGGGTAGAGAATTCCAAAGATTTATGACCCTCAGAGAAGAAATTCCTCCTCATTTCTGTTTTAAATGGGCAACCTCTTATTCTTAAACTATGCCTCCTTGTTCTAGATACCCCCACCAGGGGAAACATCCTCTCTGCCTCTACCCGGTCAAGTCCCCTCAGTATCTTATACGTTTCAATAAGATCACCTCTCATTCTTCTAAACTCCAATGAGTATAGGCCCAACCTGCTCAACATTTCTTCATAAGAAAACCCCTTCATCTCAGGATTCAACCTCGTGAACCATTTCTAAACCGTCTCCAATGCAAGTATATCCTCCTTAAATAAGGAGCCCAAAACTGTATCCGGGAGGGCGCTGAACGCCTAGAGTCTCATCGCCAAGAGCATGCAGAAAACAAACGCAGACAGCCGAAAGAATGTACGGCAAACCTGTCCCACCGTCCCTTACCCTCAATAACTGTCTGTCCCACCTGTGGATCTCGTATTGGACTGTTCAGCCACCAAAGGACTCATTCCAAGAGTGGAAGCATGTCTTCCTCGATTCCGAGGGACAGCCTATGATGTATAATTGTCGCAGGACTTCCCTGCTTTTATACTCCATCTCCTTTGCAATAAAGGCCAACATTCCATTTGCCTTCTTAATTACTTGCTGTACCTCCATGCTAACATTTTGTGTTTCATGTACAAGGACCCCCAGATCTCTCTGTACCTCAATATTTTCTAATCTCTCCCCATTTAAATAATAATTTAAAATCGCTAGGTTGATTCTGGAAAAGAGGGGTTGACTTATGAAGATGGGTTGAGCCTATACTCATTGGTGTTCAGAAGAATGAGGTATGATCTTATTGAAATATAAGATAATGAAGGGGCTTGACAAGGTGGATGCAGAGAGAATATTTCCACTCATAAGGGAAACTTAAACTAGGGGACATAGGGCTAGACTTTCCCCGAGAGCCCCTCAACGCCCGATTGCCTGCTCAGAAAAACTGCTAACATTTGGTAAGTAACGCTGGGGAGAATTTACACTTTTATGTAAAAACTAATTGCCCGGCGAGAAAATGGGCCTTGCACCTTTATTCTCAGCAATTTTTTCGGCGGTTAAGGGGAAACTAAGTAAAACGGGCGTTTTTTTTAAAATTTAGTCCAAGGTGGAGGTTGGGCCTTGTGAGGGGATCAAACTTTTTAAAAAAATTCACTAAAAAAAAATAAAAACATTAAAAGCATTCCCAAGACACTTTTACACCTAATCGGCATTTTAAAATGTAAAAAAATAAAGAACCTTTAACTTACCTACCACCCTGTTTAAGCAGCTTTTACAGGCGGTTCCCTCGATGATCTGGACGGGCTTCCGTTGAGGACAAACTTATGATTTTCACGTCACTGCACGTCGGCGGTTTGGTCCTGGTGGGCGTTTACAGATTTGGGCGATACCATTAAAAAAATAATGGGGAAACTTCGCTGGGCGGAAAAGGAGCTGTACTGCCGAGAAAATTGCCGAGAACCTGCCGAAAATAATAGGAAAGTCTAGCCCATAGTCTCAGAATAAGGGACCACCCATTTAAACCTGAGATGAGGAGGAATTTCTTCTCAGAGGGTTGTAAATCTGTGGAATTCTCTGCCGCAGAGAGCTGTGGAGGCTGGGTCATTGAATAAAGTTAAGGTGGAGAGACACAGATTTGAGCGATAAGGGAATAAAGAGTTATGGGGAACGGGCAGGGAAGTGGAGCTGAGTCCATAATCAGATCAGCCATGATCTTATTGAATGGCAGAGCAGGCATGGCCTACTTCTGCTCCCATTTCTTATGTTCTTCATTTTTCCTACCAAAATGGATAACCTCACATTTTCTCACATTACACTCCATCTGCCAATGTTTTGCCCACTCACTTAGCCTGTCTATATCCCTTTTCAGATTCTTTGCGTCCTCCTCACAACTTGTTTTCCCACCTATCTTTGTATCATCAGCAAATTTGGCTACATTACACTTGGTCCCTTCATCCAAGTCATTAATATAGATTGTAAATAGTTGAAGCCCCAGTACTGATCCCTGTGGCACCTCACTAGTTGCAGTTTGCCAACCTGAAAATGACCCATTTATCCCGACTCTCTTCTGATGATAACCAATCCTCTATCCATGCCAATATATTTTCCCTAACCCAGTGAGCTCTTATCTTATGCAGTAACCTTTTATGTGGCACTTTATTGGATGCCTTCTGGAAATCCAGATACACAACATCGACTATTTCCCCTTTTTCCACCCTGCTCGTTACATCCTCAAAGAACTCCAGCAAATTTGTCAAACATGTTTTCCCTTTCATAAAACCATGCTGACTCTGCTTGAGTGTATTATGATTTTCTAGATGTCCTGCAACCACTTCCTTAATAATGGACTCCAGCATTTTCCCAATGACAGATGTTAGGCCAACTGGCCTATAGTTTCCTGCTTTCTGTCTCCCTCCTTTCTTCAATAGGGTGTTACATTTGCGGTTTTCCAATCCACTGGGACCTCTTGAGAATCTAGGGAATTTTGGTAGATGACAACCAATGCATCCAGTTCTTTTAAGACCCTAGTATGCAGGCGATGAGGTTCAGGGGATTTGTCCACCTTTAGTCCCATCAGTTTGCCGAGTATTTTTTCTCTAGTGATAGTGATTGTTTTAAGTTCCCCCCTCATTATCAATTATTGGGATACTTTTAGTGTCTTCTACCATGAAAACCAATACAAAATATTTGTTCAAAGTCTCTGCCATTTCTCTGTTTCCCATGATTAATTCCTTAGTCTCATCTTCTAACGGACCAACGTTTACTTTAGCTACTCTCTTCGTTTTATATACCTGTAGAAGCTCTTGCTGTCTGTTTTTATATTTCTTGCTAGTTTACTTTCAAACTAACTTCTCGGTTTTTTTTAGTAGTCTTTTGCTGGTTTCCACTATTCTTTGCAACATTGTATGCCTTTGTTTTCAATTTGATACCATCCTTTACTTCCTTAGTTAGAGTCTTTCTTTCTCACTGGAATATATCTTTGCTGACAGTTATTGTTGTGTATGGAGAAAGAGTCAGACTGAACACCGTGAGCTCAAAGTAAAGTTTGACCGTAGTCTTTTATTGCAGGTCTCCAAAGTGCCTCTCCAACCTGTGAAGCCTTCTTAAATACCTGTGCCCCCAAGGGATTATGGGATCCCTTGGGACTCCGGGGAATGAGCCCTCTGGTGGCTGTACAGAGTAAACATAAGTCCACATATATAAGAGTTATGAAATATCTCCTTAAATATTTGCCACTGCTCATCCACCGTCTTACCCTTTAATCTATTTTCCCAGTCCAATTCTGTCTTCATACCTTTCTAATTGCCTTTAAGTAAGTTCAGGGCACTAGTTTGAGACCTACGTTTCTCACCCTCAAACTGAATTTCAAATGCTACCATGCTATGATCACTCTTCCCAAAAGGATCCTTTACTATAAGTCGAAATTACTATCCTTTACACTTCTTCACAACTACAAGGTTTGCATCATCCCTCTCTTTTGCGAAGACTGACATAAATTATTCATCAAGAACCATACCCATATCTTCTGCCACCACAAACACCAGTTACCTTTTTGGTCCCTAATAAGCCCTAGTGTTTCCTTAGTTGTCTCTTGCTCTTTATGCAGTTATAAAATATCTTCAGGTTTTCATTGATTTTACTTGCTAATATTTTTTCATCCCCTCTCTGCTTTCCTAATTTCCTTATGATTACACCCCTGCATTGGCTATACTCCTCTAGGCTTTCTGCAATATTTATTTCTTGGTAGCTGAAATAAACGTCCCTGATAGAGAATTCAAACAGGCTGCATTTAGACAGACTGTGAAAATTCACAGACCCCCAAGTCAAGGCTGCTACATGCAGTCCAGCATGTTGCATTAAGGCATCAATCACCTTGACATTTTAGGACCCTTGGGTAGCGAGCCAATTAAAAAGTTAAAAGACTATTAATTGAGCCAATAAGGTCAAAGAAGGAGAGTTCTTTTCTGTAAATTGATCCAGGTATAAGTACAGCCATTTTGACCATGTGGTCCCAGAAGAACAAAGACCTGGCTTAAAGCCAAGAACTTGTTATTGCTCTCTGCCAAGATTAAAAAGTTAAAACTACAATCGGAGTTCGTATTTCATTGGAAATTAAGAGATCTAACAGTCCCTTTTTTGTCTTATCCTATCCTGTATCCCCTTGACATCCAGGGGTCTCTAGATTTGGGAGTCCTACTCTTTTTCGTTGTGGGAACATATGTGCTCTGAACCCTCACTGTCTCCTCTTTCAATGTCTCCCACTGCCCACCTTCAAGTGGCAATTTCCAGTCCACTTTTACTAAATCACATATCAGCTTCATAAAATTGGCCTTTACCTGTGAGAACTTTTACTTCTGGCCTACCTTTGTCCTTTTCCACAACAGCACTAACTAACTGACACACAACACCACCCCACCCCCCTCCCCACCCAGTTGTCTGCACTCCTCTAATTCTGCCCCTCCTGCACATCCCGGATTGTAATCACTCAACCATTGGTGGCTGTGCCTTCTGTTGCCGAGGCCCCAAGCTCTGGATGTCCCTGCCTAAACCTCATTGACGGTTTACCTCTCTTTCATCCTTCAAGATGCTCCTTAAAAACTACCGCGTCACCTGCACTAATTTCTACTCGGTGTCAAATTTTTATCACATAATACTCCTGTGAAGCACCTTGGGCTGTTTTTCTACGTCAAAGGCACTATATAAATATAAGTTATTGTTGTTGAATTATGATCACTACCACCAAAATGCTCTCCCACTGTAACCCCTTCCACCTGCCCCACTTGATTCCCGAAAACGAAGTCCAGAACTGTGACCTCTCTTGTTGGGCTTGCTACGTAGTGGTTAACAAAGTTCTTCTGAATATATTTTAAGAATTCTGCACCTTTTACACTGATTCTATCCCAGTTAATATTAGGTTAGTTGAAATCACCTACTATTACTGCCCTATTGTATTTGCATTTCAGAAATTTGCCTACATATTTGCTCTTCTATCTTCCCTTAACTATTTGGGGGAAAATTTGATGATCCTTATAACATATCAGCCCTTCTGACAGCTGCAATTGTTTCTTTAACAAATATGGTGACCCCCCTCCTTTTTTTTTTTTTTAAATCTCTCTCTTGTCTGAAAACCCTGTAACCAGGAATGCTGGGCTGCCATTCCTGACCGTCTTTCAGGAATAACTATCATATCATACTTCCCCGTGTCTCTCTGTGCCCTCAGCACATCTGCTTTATTCACTAGTCTTCTTGCATTAATGTATAGACCATTAAGCACTGCCAAACCCTTTTTTCTATTTTCTAGCCTTTGTTTTCTCAGCCTTCCAAACTCACTTCCTAATTTTCTGCCTTCCATTTCTAGCCTTGCTTCTCTCACTTCTGGATTACGGAGTCATGGCTCCAGGGTGACCAAGGCTGGGAATTCAACATCCAGGGCTATTCAACATTCAGGAAGGATAGACAGAAAGGAAAAGGAGGTGCGATAGCGTTACTGGTTAAAGAGGAAATTAACGCAATAGTAAGGAAGGACATTAGCTTGGATGATGTGGAATCTGTATGGGTGGAGCTGTGGAATACCAATGGGCAGAAAACGTTAGTGGGAGTTGTGTACAGACCACCAAACAGTCGTAGTGAGGTTGGGGATGGCATCAAACAGGAAATTAGGGATGTGTGCAATAAAGGTACAGCAGTTATCATGGGTGACTTTAATCTACATATTGATTGGGCTAACCAAACTGGTAGCAATATGGTGGAGGAGGATTTCCTGGAGTGTATTAGGGATGGTTTTCTAGACCAATATGTCGAGGAACCAACTAGAGGACTGGCCATCCTAGACTGGGTGATGTGTAATGAGAAAGGACTAATTAGCAATCTTGTTGTGTGAGGCCCCTTGGGGAAGAGTGACCATAAAATGGTAGAATTCTTTATTAAGATGGAGAGTGACACAGTTAATTCAGAGACTAAGGTCCTGAACTTCGATGGTATGAGAAGTGAATTGGCTAGAATAGACTGGCGAATGATACTTAAAGGGTTGATGGTGGATAGGCAATGGCATACATTTAAATATCACATGGATGAACTTCAACAATTGTACATCCCTGTCTGGAGTAAAAAATAAAACAGGGAAGTTGGCTCAACCGTGGCTAACAAGGGAAATTAAGGATAGTGTTAAATCCAAGGAAGAGGCATATAAATTGGCCAGAAAAAGCAGCAAATGTGAGGACTGGGAGAAATTTAGAATTCAGCAGAGGAGGACAAAGGGTTTAATTAGGAAGGGGAAAATAGAGTATGAGGGGAAGCTTGCCAGGAACACAAAAACTGAATGCAAAAGCTTTACTAGATATCTAAAGAGAAAAAGATTAGTGAAGACAAACGTAGGTCCCTTGCAGTCAGATTCAGGTGAATTTATAATGCGGAACAAAGAAATGGCAGACCAATTGAACAATACTTTGGTTCTGTCTTCACGAAGGAAGACACAAATAACCTTCCAGAAAATACTAGGGGACCGAGGGTCTAGTGAGAAGGAGGAACTGAAGGAAATCCTTATTAGGCAGGAAATTGTGTTAGGGAAATTGATGGGATTGAAGGCCGATAAATCCCCAGGGCCTGATAAGTACTACGGGATGCAGACTCAGGAAGTGGCCCTCGAAATAGTGGATGCATTGGTGGTCATTTTTCAACATTCAATAGACTCTGGATCAGTTCCTATGGACTGGAGGGTAGCTAATGTAACACCACTTTTTAAAAAGAGGGAAAGAGAAAACGGGTAATTATAGACTGGTTAGCCTGCATCAGTAGTGGGGAAAATGTTGGAATCAATTGTTAAAGATGAAACAGCAGTGCATTTGGAAAGCAGTGACAGGATCAGTCCAAGTCAGCATGGATTTATGAAAGGGAAATCATGCTTGACAAATCTTCTGGATTTTTTTTGAGGATGTAACTAGTAGAGTGGACAAGGGAGAACCAGTGGATGTGGTGTATTTGGACTTTCAGAAGGCTTTCGACAAGGTCCCACACAAGACATAAGTGTGCAAAATTAAAGCACATGGTATTGGGTGTAATGTTCTGATGTGGATGGAGAACTCACTGGCAGACAGGAAGCAGAGAGTCAGGATAAACGGGTCCTTTTCCAGAATGGCAGGCAGTGACTAGTGGGGTGCCGCAGGACTCAGTGCTGGGACCCCAGCTGTTTACAATATATATTAATGATCTCCTAATCTGAGGAAGGACGTTCTTGCTATTGAGGGAGTGCAGCAAAGATTCACAAGACTGATTCCCGGGAAGGCAGGACTGACATATGAAGAAAGACCGGAACATCTGGGCCTGTATTTACTGGAATTTAGAATGATGAGAGGGGATCTCATAGAAACATATAAAATTCTGATGGGACTGGACAGGTTAGATGCTGGGGAAGTCCAGAACTAGAGGACACAGTCTAAGGATAAAGGGTAAGCCATTTAGGACTGAGATGAGGAGAAACTTCTTCACTCAGAGAGTTGTTAACCTGTAGAATTCCCTACCACAGAGAGTTGTTGATACCAGTTCATTAGATATATTCAAGAGGGAGTTTGATCTGGCCCTTACAGCTAAAGGGATCAAGGGGTATGGTGAGAAAGCAGTAAAGGGGTACTGAGGTGAATGATCAGCCATGATCTTATTGAATGGTAATGCAGGCTCAAAGGGCCGACTGGCCTGCTCCTGCACCTGCACCTATTTTCTATGTTTCAGTACTGCTTGCCTTTAATTCATTGACTCTCAATTAAGGAAAACAAGTTTCATGGATCATAGATAGCTCCACTCCAAGAAAAATGTACTCCAAGCATACTTATGTCAAATACACAAGTCAACCAATAAAACACAACCAATATACACTATATGGACTGTTTTAAAGCAATGAGATTTACAGGTTCAGATATATAAACACATGATACATAAACATTTAAAAGTTTGAAAACAAGTTGACATTTTTTTAAAGCATATAGAATCCTAGGATTCATAAACAGGGGCATAGACACAAAAGTAGAGGCAATGCTAAACCTATACAAATCATTAGTTAGGCCGGTTAGAATATTGTATCCAGGTTCGAACACTACACTTTAGTAAAGAAATCAAAGCTACTGGGAGCGTGTAGAGAAGAGCCATTATGATATAAGGGGTAAAGGCTACAGTTGTGAGCAGTGGTTAGAAAAACTGGGGCTTTTTCATTAGACAGAGGTAGAGGAGAATTGATAAAAATGTTCAAAAATATTTACAGCTTTAAGATGGTAAATAGGGAAAACAACTATTTCTACTGGTTAATAACCAGGGGGCATAGTTACAATAGTTCCTCAAAGTATAAAAGGAAGAAGTTAGGATATGGATTCTATTAGAGGGCAGAGTTGACATGGAATATCTTACCAGAAACGCTTCTATCTGCAGAATCCATAATGGTTTTTAAAAGGGAAGTACATAAACAGCTGGGGAAAAAAACAAGTGGAAATGGGGAAAAGGAATAATTGAATAGCAGAGTCACCACAGTTTCAGACTGGCCTCCTTCTGTGCAGTATCATTTTATGAAAGTACAATATAAGCCAAACTTTGAATTTTCCCAGCAAAATGTAGAAAGCTTTGGAGATTTTCTCAGTTACAATGCGTTAGGGAATGCAGTTTTATCATTAACAGGTTGCCATTCAACAGTAGAAACGTCAAACCTCGAACAAGTACCACGTGTGCGTGCAGAATTGCCCCAATTCTCAATCTATATAACACACACGTGGGAATGTTACCCCGTGACTTAATTGGTTGCTGCTGTTTTCGATCGGACAATTTTAGCCCCCAATTCAAATCTCCGTCTTCGACTTCGATGACCACGTTTACAATTTGAATTGTATTGGACTCAAATCAGGACAAAGAATGAATAATATATCTTAAATAGAAGAGATGGTTATATTTCAGAAACATGATCATGGAACAATGCCACCATACACTTACCAATTATACCTCGCTGAGTGCTGAGCTTAGGACCGGCACTCCCGAGTCCAGCATCGTTTTACAGGCACCAATTCAGAACTGTAGTCAGCCCTGTTAGACATTGATGCTTCATGGGTCAAAATGTTTTTCTGTTTCTTCTTATCAGTGAATGTGATTTTAGGTTTTATCGACGCTCTTTAATCTTTTATGCAAATTACGTAACCCGGTTTATTCATTATTTTGAAATAAGGAATTGTCACTTTAGATATCAAAGGAATTAGAAGGGCAGTTGCTGGTTTAAGAGCTATTTTGTCGTTCAATAGTTGGTTGCTATTTACACCTGGGAATACGGAACCTCGCTGTGAGTGACTACAGTTTATGTATGCCTGGTATGAAAATTAGATGTGCAGCTGAAGTGTTAGCAACTGTAGTGATTCGTTGCAGTCATTCTCTTGGCCGAACCATGTTTCTCAGATGTTGAAAAATTGCACTGTGGCATGGATTAGAACATCCAGATCCAGTCCATTGGTCTGTACAGCCCATTTTAATTGTACCAATAAGCCTGGCACTGGGTAACTGGACAGAAATCAATTTCACAAGGGCACCACTAATATAATAATCTAACCTGAGGCCCAATCAAATTGAAAGAAGCATTATATAAACAAAATCAGGATCTCATTGTTGTGGTCTATTAAACAATGAACGTTCTGCGGTGCCCACCAGTCATGGAAAGCCTCGAGCGTACTGATGAACATTGCATGGTCCCGCTCCAGGGCCACCTGGGTGCGCATACAACTGTGGAAGAGAGGTAAGCAGCCAGAGCAACCCTTCCCACGCGTCCACACATCCGGGATCCTGTGGGTAGCTGTTTTGGCCAGGCTCGGGAGCAGACCCACAAGAAGGTCCTCCCTCTCCCTGCCCCCACCCCCTGTACTGGGAGGCTGAAGATCAGGAGCATAGTACTAAAGTGATGGAGCCAAAGGTGAAGGAGAAGCCCTCTTGAATAGAAGAGCAGAGAATGCATGCCCATGGAAATGTGGAGTACAGTTTCTTCCAGGTCACAGAAATTGTACACCAGCCTGGGTATCAGTGAAGTAGCTCGGTAGTATGTTAGATGTTATTGCTCCATGCACACTATCCACCCCAGGTCCCCAATAATGCAGGGAAGGATCCCCGAGTACAGAGCCTTCCAATAGGGGTATCCACCTTTGACGGATGGCAAGGTGGTGCATCAAGGAGTGTTTGGATGAGAGTAAGGAAGCAGAGCATGCAGGACAAACGTATACAGGAAATTACTTTGTGCAAAGTGGAACTGCACGTAGGAATTTCTGAAAGATAGCTCAAGTTGTTAGGCAGAGGTTCCCAAGCGAGGTTTCGGGGCCTCACATCAAAAATAAATTCTGTCCAAACAGGTACAATATGGATGGAATCACTCCACATGCTTGAGTCTTCTCAATACACCTAGTGGAATCTGGGCCGAGTGCAACTTTCAGTGCCTGGATGGCTTTGGCCTCAGGTCAGATGTAGCACCAGGACATCTGAGCTGTCAACACCTCTAGTGAGAGCCTGAATGTCCATGATTCTGGTTATCTTCGCAGCCAGGGTCCTTTGCTTTGCCAGCCACATGTCACTTTAGCCGACAATGTGGAAGTGTGGATTGCATAGTATCGACTCCGATAGAATGGCCACTGCCTCAGGTGGGGGAGAGCTCCTGGAGGAAACCATTTTTAACACTGGTCAAATTCTGATTTTTAAAAAAACAGCCAACTCCTGCAAGGTTGCATATATTCCATGTAGTTTTACGAAAAGGAACTGCCTGTCATAATTGAACTGCCCAAATATAGCTTTTGATTGAGTTGAGCAAGTTTTTAAAAAAAATAAGTTCCTGAGCTCTATTTCAGGTATTTAGGTACTTAAGGTATTAAGCTTTTGCATGAAGAACTGTGTAACAAGTCATGACATCCTATTTTAATGTGGCAGTGTATGAAGTGTGGGACTCGTGTTAATTTAATTTGGGGAATACATAATACAAGTAGAATGTCCGAAATCCAGAGTTCTAATAACCGGAATTGTCCGAAAACTGGACATTGCGCAGATTGCAAGAGTCGTTGTCCGGAATCTGCAAATCTATCCCGAAAACCAGACTTTTAAGCCGTACATACCTTTTTCCAAGCATGAATCCAAAAAAAAACGCAAACCGGCCTGGCATACAGGTTGCTGGATTCGGGTCGTCGGATGTAATGCTCCGAAATCTGGAAATTCACGAAAGTCTGCCCAAGGGTTTCCGGCTTCGGGATGTCGGATTGTCTCCGAAATCCAAACCCAAAAATCGCCAACGAGGTTTCCAGATTTGGGAGGTCGAATTTCTTCTCCGAAATCCAGAAAAACCCGAAAACCGGAATGGCCTCGGTCCCGAGGTTTCCGGTTTCGGGATGTTATATCTATAATGTTTTTTGTCTTTAAACTTTTAAAAACGGCAATCTGGAACAAGTATATGCCCACAGGAACTCTGAAATCGGAAGTACAAAATCTAAATTTACAGATGACACCAAATTGGGGAGAAAAGTTAATATTGAGGAGGACTATGACAAAATACAAGAAGACAGTAATAAACCTGCAGAATGGGCGTGTAAATGACAAATTAATTTCAATATAGATAAGTGTGAGGTGGTGCATTTTGGTAGCAGGAATAAGGAAGCCATATACGCCTTGGAAAATGGGATTTAGGTACAAAGCGATCTAGGGATACATATACACAGATCACTAAATGTAGCGACACAAGTTCATAACGCCATTTAAATATAAAACCAAACAAAGCACTGGGATCATTTTGAAAGGAATAGAATTAAAAAGCAGGGAAGTTACATTAAACTTACAGAAATTTGGTTAGATCACACCTTGGAGTATTCTGCTCAGTTCTGATCTCCATATTACAAAAAGGATATAGAGACACTGGACAAGGTGCAAAAAAGATTTACCAAGATTTACCAGAACTGAGAAGTTATAACTATCAGGCTCTTTTCTGAAAAAAAGAGAAGGTTGAGGAGTAACCTAATAGAAGTCTTTAAAATTATGAAGCGGTTCAATAGATGTAGAGAAGATGTTCACATTTGTGGGGAGTTCAAAATTAGGGGCCATAAATTTAATCATCGATAAAACAAATAAAGAATTCAGAAGAAACTTCTTTACTCAGAGTGGTTAGAATGTGGAACCTGCTACCACAGGGAGTAGTTGAGATGATTCATTTAAGGGGAAGCTAGATAAGAGCATGAGGGAGTGAGGAATAGAAGGTGATGTTAATAGTGAGATGAAGTAAGGTGGGAGGAGGCTCATGTGGAGATAAACACTGGCATAAACCTGTTTCTGCGCAGTAAATTCTATGAACATAATCAACACAACCACTAAAAACTATATCATAACATTTTATTCTTTCAACTAATCCATTTTATGAGAAAATGCTTAAATGTGCACATTGCAACATTAAATGGATTTTATAAACCCCACTATTGTTTTTTAACCTAAACTTTATGAACTGCAGCTGCCACCTCTGATGCATTACTATTAATGTAATGCTATTTAAAGAAAACACACAATTTTTCCCCTCATGGCCTTTAGTTTTACTTTTCTGAGTTTTTTTTTTCTCATTCAATTCTCTGTTTCTTTCTGGACAAAGCAGTACCTAATAAACCAAACCAGAGACTACTGAAAGAAGTTCTCAACTGCTATTCCAGTGGACTAATGAACACTTTGTGCAAATGATTCCAAATATTCATGTTGGATCATCTCTGGTTTCCAATAGTGGATTAAATTCCAAAGAATTTTCTGTTATTGTCTCTCATATCTTCATCTCTATGGAAGCATTCTGTGGTTCCTAATTATTATCTGTTGCCAAGGAGCAGGAGTTTGTTATTACTTGATGGTTGTGAATAATTATGACATTTTGTATTTGATGAACAATTTAAACTATAAGAGAAATGAGGATTTTGAACATTAAGGGTATCAAGGGATATGGGGACAGTGCAGGAAAGTGGATTTGAGGCAGAAGATCAGCCATGATCTTATTGAATGGCGGAGCAGGCTCGAGGGGCCGAATGGCTTACTCCTGCTCCTAATTCTTATGTTATTATGTAGAATGGTTTTATTCTTTTGGTATACCTTACTTTAACAAAATCTATTCTATTTGCTGTAATTGTACCTAGGTAGCACCTTACTTCACAGGAGAGGTCATCTGCATGCCCCACATCGCAAAGTTACAAACAATCTCTGAATTTGTGGAGGAAAAATCTGTCTTAAAGTACAATTTAATCACAGTATAGTGATTACAATACATATAATTAATTTGTTGTTTTAATTCATTCACTGATGTGGGCGTCGCTGGCAAGGCCCGCATTTATTATCCATCCCTAATTGCCCTTGAGTGGCCTGCTAGGTCATTTCAGAGGGCAGTTAAGAGTCAACCACATTGCTGTGGGTCTGGAGTCACATGTATGCCAAACCGCGTAAAGACGGCATATTTCCTTCCCTAAAGGGCATTCGTAAACCAAATGAGTTTTTACGACAATCCTGTAGTTTCATGGTCATCAATGATGCTAGGTTTTTTAAATTCCAGATTATTTAACTGAATTTAAATTCCGTAGCTGCCGTGGTGGGATTTAAACTTGCATCTCCGGATTATTAGTCCAGGTCTCTGGATTACTAGTCCAGTAATATTACCACTATGCTACCGTTCCCCCATTTGTAAACAAAGTATTTTTTTTTCCCATCTTTTCTAGGCGTGTATGTATACCTCTATACAAATGTTACTACTGAGCAGTGTTTTTTTATTGTAAATAAAATGCGAACAATTTTATTATTTTCTTTTGCATTTCTCATTCACTCGATCATGTATCTTCTCTCCTTCCCATTCTTTAAGATCTTTCTTTAAAAGTAATACCTTTCACAAAAATTCCTGCAATGCCAATGTTATGTGCAACATGTCACACAGCATTAGAGGTGGTATGTTTGAAAATGTTTTTAAAATAGATGTAAATGTCAAGCCTTTGATGTAAAACTCAGTTTACCACAGTGGTGAAAATTGAAGGGCAAATCATAAATTGTGAATGAGAAAAGGGTACAGTAATCATCAATTTCATTCTCTCCACACACCATGTACTACCTGCCCACACTAACTCCTAAGGGAAGCAATAAGTACATTTCTAAGAAGATAAAACTGAAATTTCTCCCCAACAGAAGTCATTCTCAGAATAAATAGAAAATCAAATCCTTTACCATGAATTACAAGTTTGCGGAAACATTGCTGAGTTTTAAAAAAAAATCATACTTACTCATACAACTGTGAGGAGCTCATGGACTTCTTTGCTCAAAGATTGAGACCATCCGATCAGCTGCCTCTGCGAGTTCCTTTCCTTCCCCTAGCCCACCAGGCCAAATTGAGGTTCCCCCCTGTCCTAGCCCTAAACTCGCATCTTTCTCTAGTTTCTCTCTGATCGCCACTCTTGACCTCTCCAGGCTCATCTTGTCCATGAGACCCACTTCCTGCTCCCTTGACCCTATTCCCACTAAAATGCTGACCACCCAACTTTCTTTTCTGGCTCCCATGTTAGCCGACATTGTTAATGGTTCTCTCTCCTCAGGTACTGTCCCCTCTCCTTCAAATCTGCGGTCATCATCCCTCTCCTCAAAAAAACCCTTGACCCCACTGTGCTTGCTAGCTACCACCCCATCTCCAACCTTCCTTTCCTCTCCAAAGTCCTTGAATGTCCATCTTTCCTGGAACTCCTTGTTTGAATCCTTCAATCTGGTTTCCGCCCCTGCCACAGTACCGAAACAGCTCTCATCAAAGTCACAATTGACATCCTTTGTGACTGTGTGACAAAGATAAACTATCCCTCCTCATCCTCCTGGACCTGTCTGCAGCCTTTTGACACAGTTGACCATTCTATCCTCCTCCAACGCCTCTCCACCATTGTCCAGCTCGGTGGGATTGCACTCGCTTGGTTCCATTCTTATCTATTTAATCATAGCAAGAAAATTTCCTGCAATGGCTTCTCTTCCCACTTCCACATTGTTACCTCTGGTGTCCCCAAAGGATCTATCCTTGGTCCCCTTCTATTTCTCATCTATTTGCTGCCCCTTGGCGATATCATCCAAAAACAAGGAGTCAGTCCACATGTACGCTGACGACACCCAGCTCTTCCTCTCCACCACTTCTCTCGACCCCTCCACAGTCTCTAAATTGTCAGACTGCTTGTCTGACATCTAGTACTGGATGAGCAGAAATTTTCTCCAATTAAATATTGGGAAGACCGAATCAATTGTCTTTGGTCCCTGCCACAAACTGCGTTCCCTAACCACTGACTTCATCCCTCTCCCTAGCATCTATCTGAAGCTTGTAAGGGGGTAGAGTATTATAAGGGGATAAAGATGTCACCAAAGTGGAAGTAGACAGATGGTCAGTAAAGTGGATACTGAAGGTAGTGAATTGATCTGACATGTAAAATGGTCCAGATTAAAGGGCTTATCAGTATTGAGAGGTTGGGAGATGTCAGGAATTCCTCCACCTCATGGTAGGGATTGTAATATGTTGCCTATTGACAGATTGTATGTAAAACTCACTTACAAATGGGTTTTAAAATGGAGAGGAGCCAAGAAGCAAAGCTTGATGGTAAATGAACCATCCTAAGGGCCCAAGTTTCCACATGATTTGCGCCTGATTTTTAGGAGCAACTGGTGGAGAACGGACTATCTTAGAAATCGCAATTCTCCACATTTTTTTTTCTGCAGTTCTAGTGAGGTAGAACAGTTCTACTTTAGAACAGAATTTTTTCTTCAAAAGGGGGCGTGTCTGGCCACTGATGCTTGATTTGAAAGTTTCCACAGTGAAAACGTACTCCAAACTAAAGTAGAATGGAGCAAGTGAAGATTTTTGTCGAACTGAAAAAACCTGTTCTACACATTAAAAAATCAGGCGCAGGTTACAAATTAGGCGTCCAGAACGAGGTGGGGGGGGGAAGGGAACTCATTAAATTCTACAATCAATCCTTATTTATACTTCTACAAATATTATACAAATAAATCTAACCTGAATAAACATTTATAAGCAAAGAAAAGATTAAATAAACCATCTTCCTACCTGTGTGAAAGTGTTTCAGCCATCGTTCAAAGGAAACCGCCGTTTGTTGCCGCGCAGGGGAGGGAGAGGAAGGAGACAGCGGCTTGTTGCCGCGCAGGGGAGGGAGGGGAAGGAGACAGCGGCTTGTTGCCACGCAGGGGAGGGAGGGGAAGGAGACAGCGGCTTGTTGCCGTGGAGGGAGGAGAGGGAGGGGAAGGAGACAGCGGCTTGTTGCCGTGGAGGGAGGGGAGGGGAAGGAGACAGCGGCTTGTTGCCGTGGAGGATGGGGAGGGAGGGGAAGGAGACAGCGGCTTGTTGCCGTGGAGGGAGGGGAGGGGAAGGAGACAGCGGCTTGTTGCCGCGCAGGGGAGGGCGGGGAAGGAGACAGCGGCTTGTTGCCATGGAGGGAGGGGAGGGGAAGGAGACAGCGGCTTGTTGCCGTGGAGGATGGGGAGGGAGGGGAAGGAGACAGCGGCTTGTTGCCGTGCAGGGGAGGGCGGGGAAGGAGACAACGGCTTGTTGCCACGGAGGGGAGGGAGGGGAAGGAGACAGTGAGAAGGGAAGCCTCAGTGCTGATGTGCTGATGGCAATGTGGTTTTATTAAAAAATGTTCAAAAATTAAACAGCTACAAAGAACTACAAAAATGGCCGAGTGCCAATGTTTTTTTTCACACTGAGCATGCGCGAACGCTCCAACGCGCATGCGCAGCATTGCCGGCAGGAAAAAAACTAATTTAAATAGTACCCGCCCCCTCCCACTTACAAAATTTGGCGCCGCGCCAAACAGACAAGGAGTTCCAGAGCGCTCGAGAATAGCGCGTTTTTTTTCTGGCACCGTTTTAGGCGCGAAAAACGGGCGCCCAGCTCGGAGGGGCGCCCGTTTTTTATCCTGTGGAAACTTGGGCCCATAGTGTTGAACTTTGGTACAGAATGATAGAAAATGGCATGGAATCAGGTTAAAGGGAATAGCTTTGCTTGTGTGTTTATCTTTAAAAACTGCAGACCAAGCTGGAAACGCCGGAGCAAGTTAAGACTGGGAACAACACATTCCAACTAAGGATGAGATGGAGAGGTTGCAAAGCCACTCAGCAGCCAGTCTGATAAGGGTTAACAAATCAATATAGCTTTGTAAATCAACTGTAAACCAACCTGGTCATAGAAGGTTTTGCAGGAGTGTTGCACACCTCTCAAAATCGCATAACTGTGCATGTGGAACTCTTGTACTTTGAAGGGTTCATCGGAACTCTTCCCCTGCATATGCTTGAATAAAGATCGGTTGAACCGAGGTTTCGTCTGAGTGATTCCGTGGTCGCTATACAGGCGGGTGGGTGTCGATCCCTTATTTCAGGGGATCCACCTTGAAGAAAAGTCTTTTTACCCCAACAGGTTAAATCAGACTGTTAACCTCGGCGTCATATTTGACCCTGAAATGAGCTTTCGGCCACATATCCGCGACATCACTAGAATCATAGAAGTTTAAAGCACAGAAGGAAGCCATTTCGGCCCATCGTATCCATGCCGGCCAACAAGAGGCGATCCAGCCTAATCCCACTTTCCAGCTCTAGGTCTGTAACCCTGCACTTCAGGTGCACATTCAAGTACTTTTTAAATGTGGTCAGGGTTCCTGCCTCTTCCACCCTTTCAGGCCCTTGAGTGGCCTGCGAGGCCATTTCAGTTGGAGATGGGGCGGTAGCTAGCAAGGGGTCAAGGGATTTTTTTTGAGAGGGGTGATGACCCCCACAACTCTCTGCATGAAAAAATTTCCCCTCAAATCCCCTCTAAACCAATTACTCTAAATTTATGCCTCTGCTAAGGGAAATAGGCCCTTTCTATCTACTATATCTAGGTCCCTCATAATGTTATACACATCAATGAGGTCTCCCTCAGCCTCCTCTGTTCCAATGAAAACAAATCCAGCTTATCTAATCTGTCCTCATCGCTTAGATTGTCCACTCCTGGCAACATCTTCATAAATCTCCTCTGTATCCTCGCCAGTGCAATCACGTCCTTTCTGTAATGCAGTGACTAGAACTGCACGCAGTACTCCAACTGTGGCCTAACCAATGTTTTATACAGTTCAAGCATAACCCCCACTGCTCTTGTATTCTATGCCTCGGTAAAACTGTCTATTTCCAACTCCGTGACATTGCCAGCCTCTACTCTTGCCTCAGCTCATCTGCTGCTGAAGCCCTTATCCATGCCTTTGTTACCTCTAGACTTGACTACTCCAATGCATTCCTGACTGGCCTCCCACATTCTATCTTACATAAACCTAGAGGTGATCCAAAACTCAGCTGCCCATGTCCTAACTCGCACCAAGTCCCGATCACCCATCACCCATCACCCCTGTGTTCGTTGACCTATATTGGCTCCCAGTTAAGCAATGCCTCGATTTCAAAATTCTCATCCTTGTTTACAAATCCCTCCCCAATGGCCTAGCCCTATTGCTGTAATCTCCTCTAGTCCTATAATCCCCCAAGACTTCTGTGCTCCTCTAATTCTGCTCTCTTGAGCATCCCTGATTATAACTGCTCAACCATCAGTGGCCGTGCATTCAGCTGCTTGGGCCCAAAGCTCTCGAACTCCCTCCCGAAACCTCTCCACCTCTCTTTCCTCCTTTTAAGATGCCTCTTAAAACCTATCTCTTTGACCAAGCTTTTGGTCATCTGCCGTAATTTCTTCTTATGTGGCTCGGTGTCAAATTTATCTGTTTTGTCTTATAACACTGCTGTGAAGTGCCTTGGGATGTTTTACTATGTTAAAGGCGCTATAAAATTAAAGTTGTTGTTGGCTAACATCACTTCCCAACGTAACTGAACTAACAACCTACAAAATATTTTGAGGGACATGGCATACATTTAGGACTAAGTGATTGTTCTAGTTTTAGTTTAGCAAGTGCAGACATTACCTGTTGCCTGATTATCACAAAACTGGCTCAGATTTCTAGCTCCATGATTTAGTCATTCAAATATTTTTTTTTAACTGCAAGTAAAATGAACAATCAATGTTGTTAGCACTCATTCATATAACAGTTTAGAGAAAGGAATGACTTTAAATTTCTCACGGCATGCCTTCATGGTGGCTCAGCTGATTAAGTAAATAGCATTTTAGCTTTGAGCTATCTGATGTACCTATATAACAAGAACAGCAATATCCCTGCTCACCAGGTTTCAGCTGAAGGTGACTTGCATTAATATTATTAGGAGATTGCATGGTCATTTCAGATCTGCATCATAGTTGTAAATATGTTGCTTCATTGCAGAAAAATCTAAATAATCCATATAATTAGGGGAAAATCTTTTAATTACATTACTTGGCTTGAAAGAACACCAATTTGAGCATTGCTATGGATGACCTATAATATTGTGCATCCATCATGAGTATTTAATTAGACTCTGCGCCTGTGAACCTAATGTAGTACGCTGACCCGTAATTAGACATGGCACTGAAAGCCCATTTACACAGGAGCTCAAATTCAATTCATGACTATTGATTTGAATTGAATTCTATCTTCTCAGCGGTTAATTGTCTAGTGTCCCTGAAGCTGTACCTGCAGTGACTGGTATCAAATTGCTGTCTGATATGTGAACGTGCTGTACAAGAAGAGAAAACGCCAGCAGAGTTTCAAATTATTTTGATTCTCTGTTGTTTTCAAACCGCAAGTGTGAAATACAGTTCCACTGTGCTACAAGCACTAACTCAACATATTTTTACTGGTTGCTCCATGTACTTTTAATTGGTCATTTTCTATATCTTTACACAAGACTGAATTAACACATATAAATGAAGTATGAATAACAGAATTGGTAGGACGATAAGAACAAAAATATATATTACATTGCAAATAAGAATACAGAATCTTACTACAGCAAAGTTTCTGTCATGGCCATGTTTTTGCTGCAATCATCCACAATAAGGTCATGGATGGCAACGGTCTTGTACACAAGTGTACAGACATTCAGGAGGGAGTGATTGTTGATCCACTGGCAAAGTCCACAGGGTCAGTGGTGGGAGGGATGAGTGGGACAGGAAAGAGATTGGCAAATGTAACCCCCAATCGGCGAGAGGGTAGGATGGGCCAGTTGGGGCTGTTACTCATAAGGAGGTAGCAACAAGTGCCTTGATGGGCTTTTCGGAGAATGCCAAGAGAGGCTTCGAAGGAAGCTGTAGGCTTATCCAAGAGTGAGTCAAGCTTGGGATAGTGGCAAGAGAGTAGGAAGACTTGAGGCCGAGATTTAGTGGCGGGGGCGGGGGGCAAAGTACCTGAGATTGGAGAAATGAAAGGAGGCATGACTGGGTAACAGGAAGGCAAGGACACAGAAGTGAAGAGCCTAAGAATGATTAGGAGGAGAGGGAAAAAAAGGGAGATAGAAGTATAAGTGGTACAAGTGACAGGTTTATGATAATATGGTGATAAATATAGAAGAAAACCAAAGAGGGGGGATTGTTGGATGTATTAAATTTGGGAAAAGAAGTAAGAATGGTAAGAAAACCTTTTAAAGATACCCACAAAATCCCAATAATCAGTAAATACCAGGTACTGTCCCATACTGCAAAGGTAATAAGGTCCTTTTTTTAAAGAAAAAGCAGCAAGAAGGGATAGTTTAAACTAAGACAATCTGTAGGCCATAAAGAGACTGTGGTTGTTGGACATTCCTTGTGCAGGAAAATAGATATGTATGCTAGAAAGACAAGACCCACACAATGTCAACCTGGAGCAGAAGCAGTACACAATGAGGAAAAGTTAGAAGGGATGCTGCCAGTGGTAGTACTCTATATAGGAGTAAACTACATACAAAGAAATAATATAACAGCCTTAAAATGTAAAGATGTAAAAATTGCCTGAAAATTCAAAAATAAGGGTGCAAAATTGAGTTCTCTGGTATATTTCCAGTGTTTGGGAAAGGAAGAATTCACTAATAAACTTAGGGATGTAAATAAATGAGAGGCAAACTGGTGTCAAAGCAACAATACTATCTTCAAAGATAACTAGGAATATGAGAGAGGGGCTACACCTTAATCAAAGAGGAACAAAGAGACTTGTAAGGAGCATTGAGGCAGTAACAACAACTTGTATTTATATCGTACCTTTAATGTAGTAAAACGTAGAAGTCATCCTCGACTCCAAGGGACTGCCTAAGAAGAAAACGTCACAAGGTGCTTCACAGGAGTGTTAGAAATCAAAATTTGACACCGAGCCACGTAAGAAAAAATTAGGGCAGATAGCCAAAAGCTGGGTCAAAGAGGTAGGTTTTTTGAGGAGCGTCTTAAAGGAGGGCAGAGAGGTTTAGGGAGGGAATTCCAGAGCTAGGCGTCCAGCAATTAAAAATCATTTAAATGAGATGACTCGGGGTGGGGGGGGCGGGGGGGAGCAGGGAGGAGGTAACTAGATCCCAGATAGAATGAGTTATGCAAGTTAACTGGGTTTTACCTGCCACCGGAGGGCGTGACTGTCGGAGTCCTAATAGTCACTGGCAGACACGTGCAAGCTGTGTATATAATGTTGGCAGCCATGTTGAATCCTCGCTTTGAGAGTAAATAAACTGGAGTAAGGTCATGCCTGAATTAGTTCACCATACTTAGCCTCGTAGAGTTATTCAATACTTAACAATTGGCGACGAGTTTAAAAATATGAACTTTCAGGAAACAGACCACAAGCCGCTCATTTCATTGTTTTCTGAGATCAATGGTATAAACACCAATGCCTCGTCCCGCATTCAAAGATGGGCACTGACATTATCCGCTTATGATTGTCATCCGCCACAGACCAGGTACTGAAAACTGTGCTGATGCGCTTAGCTGGCTACCATTGCCCACAACCGGGGTGGAAATGCCGCAGCCCGCAGACTTGCTGCTGGTCATGGATGCCTTTGAGAGTGAAGGGTTACCCGTCATGGCTCGCCAAATTAGGACTTGGACCAGCCACGATCCTGTACTGTCAAGCGTAAAAAGGTATGTTCTAAATGGAAATTGGTCTGCCATTCCCAGGGAAATGCAGGATGAAATTAAGCCTTATAGCCGCCGCAAAGATGAATTGTCTATTCAGTCTGATTGTCTGTTCTGGGGTAATCGTGTTGTTATGCCAAAAAAAGGCAGGGAAACTTTTGTGCGAGATTTACACAGTACCCATCCAGGCGTTGTCATGATGAAGGCTATTGCCAGGTCTCACGTTTGGTGGCCCGGCATTGACTCGGACTTGGAGTCATGCGTGCATCAGTGCAACACTTGCATGCAACTGAGTAACACACTTGTGGAGGCTCCACTGAATCTGTGGTCATGGCCATCCAAACCGTGGTCAAGGGCCCCTTTCTCGGCAAAATGTTTTTAGTGGTAGTGGACGCTTACTCCAAATGGATTGAATGCATAATCATGTCATGCAGCATGTCCACAGCCACTATTGAAAGCCTCTGGGCTATGTTAACAACCCATGGCCTGCCCGACGTCCTTGTCAGCGACAACGGACCGTGTTTCACCAGTTCGGATTTTCACGAGTTGATGACCCGTAATGGCATCAAGCATGTCAGGTCTTCCCCTTTCAAACCCGTGTCTAACGATCAAGTGGAGCGGGCTGTCCAAACCATTAAGCAGAGTCTAAAACGTGTGACTCACGGCTTCCTACAGATCCGTTTGTCCCGCATTCTTCTCAGTTACTGGACGAGACCCCACTCGCTCATTGGGGACCCTCCTGCCGAGCTGTTAATGAAGAGAGGCCACAAAACCAGGCTCTCCCTTGTACACCCAGATCTCAATGATCACGTCGAAACCAGAAGGCAACGGCAGCAATGGTACCACGATCGCCCGACCATATCACGTGACATTGCTGTTCATGACCCTGTGTTTGTCCTGAATTATGGTCATGATCCAAAGTGAGTTGCTGGCACGCTTTTGGCCAAGGAGGGGAACAAGGTGTTTATAGTCAAACTGTTAAATGGCCAAACGTGCAAGAGGCACAGCGACCAAACCAAACTGCGATTCACAGATAACCCAGAACAAATTGAAGATGACATCATCGACCAACCAACACACATCCAACCATCAGTTAACCCTTGTGTCATTCACGAAGACGAACCTACGATCCCCGACAGTCCTGTCAGACCGACTGCTCCGCAATGCAGCAATGGTCCTACTAACTCACCCAAGTTTGGGTTCGAACTGAGAAGATCAACCAGGGAGCGGAAGGCCCCGGACTGTCTCAACTTGTAAAAACAACCTGTACCAAGGACTTTGGGGGGAATGATGTTAAGTATGTTAACTGGGTTTTACCTGCCACTGGAGGGCGCGACTGTCGGAGTCCAAATGGTCACTGGCAGGCATGTGCAAACTGTGTATATAATGTTGGCAGCCATGTTGAATCCTCACTTTGAGAATAAATAAACTGGAGTAAGGTCATGCCTGAACTAGCTCACCATACTTAGCCTCGTGGAGTTATTCGATACTTAGCAGAATGGATCATTCGTTGGGAGGTAGATATGAACACAGTAAGCCTGAGAGACTCACAAGTACAAGAGTCCAAGAATAACCTGATGCTTGGAGACATGAAAGAAAACAAATCAACATTAAGAGGAACCAACTAGAGAACAGGCCATCCGAGACTGGGTCTTGTGTAACGAGAGAGGATTAATTAGCAATCTGGTCGTGCGAGGCCCCTTGGGGAAGAGTGACCATAATATGGTAGAATTCTTCATTAAGATGGAGAGCGACACAGTTAATTCAGAGACTAGGGTCCTGAACTTAAAGAAAGGAAACTTCGATGGTATGAGACGTGATTTGGCTAGGATAGACTGGCGAATGATTCTTAAAGGGTTGACGGTGGATAGGCAATGCCAGACATTTCAAGATCACATGGATAAACTATTGTACATCTCTGTCTGGCGTAAAAATAAAACAAGAAAGGTGGCTCAACCGTGGCTAACAAGAGAAATTAGGAAAAGTGCTAAATCCAAGGAAGAGGCATATAAATTGGCCAGAAAAAGCAGCAAACCTGAGGACTGGGAGAAATTTAGAATTCAGCAGAGGAGGACTAGGGGTTTAATTAGGAGGGGGAAAATAGAGTATGAGAGTAAGCTTGCAAGGAATATAAAAACTGACCACAAAAGCTTCTATAGATATGTGAGGAGAAAAAGATTAGTGAAGACTAATGTTGGTTCCTTGCAGTCAGAATCAGGTGAATTCATAATGGGGAACAAGGAAATGGCAGACCAATTGAACAAATACTTTGGTCCGGTCTTCACTAAGGAAGACACGAAAACCTCCAGAAAATACGAGGGGACTGAGGATCTAGCGGGAAGGAGGAACTGAGGGAAATCCTTATGAGTCAGGAAATGGTGTTAGGGAAACTGATGGGACTGAAGGCCAATAAATCCCCAGAGCCTGATAGTCTGCATCCCAGAGTACTTAAGGAAGTGGCCCTAGAAATAGTAGATGCATTGGTGGTTGTTAGATCTCTTAATTTCCAATGAAATACGAACTCCGATTGTAGTTTTAATGTAACTTTATTCTGGCAGCAGCAACAAGCTCTTGGCTTTAAACCAGACCTTTGTCCTTCTGAGACCACATGGCCAAAATGGCTGTACTTATACCTCGTTCAATTTACAGAAAAGAACTCTCCTTCTTTGACCTTATTGGCTCAATTGATAGCCTGTTAACCTTTAATTGGCTCGCTACCCAAGGTCCTAAAATGTCAAGTTGATTGATGACTTAATGCAATGTGGTCTGTGTTTTCTCAAAACTGCAGCCAGGCTGCAGAGCTTGAATTCTATATCAATCCCCCTTTGATTCTTTCACAAACTGAATCATAAAACATCAGGTATCACTGGTTAAAAATTCTACAAAATAATTTCATATATGTTAATAGAGTTTCCTTCTAAAATTTGTTGATGTGTTTCGCCACATGTCCGGACTAGTAGCTTCCACACAAATTTACACCAACCCGAATTCCATCGTGGCCACAATGGAAGTCTGGTTTTAGTAGGTTAATTAACCTTATTTCAATTTAATCCAAATCAATATCTTAATTCAAGCAGTAAACAACCTTCCCTTCAGCATAACATACCCCTGTGCCACATACAGACGGTCTACTGGGACCTGCAAGGTGTCTCACATGCGGGACAGCAGCTGCAGCCGCCTGGTTGCAACAACATTTAATCAACATAAACAAACAATATAAAGGTAAAACAATTACAACAAATAGAATTAAATCTTCCACCAATGAAGTTCCTATTGAACCTAGCCATTCAGTGGCTCCGCTCCTCAAAGTGAATGATGGGGGTTGCTTAAGTTTTTATACCTCCTTTTGGATATGCTCCGCTAAGTGGGTAATTTCTTCAGAGCTATCTGGGATACATGTGCAACACTCAGTTCCGAGTAGGGCGCAAGTACCTCCCTTTTCAGCCAGGATGTAGTCAAGGGCCAGTCTATTCTGTAGGGCAACTGTGTGGATTGCTCCCATTTCTGCATTGATTTTAACTAGGGCCTCTGAGGTATCATTGGCTACCCGTTCCACAATGGATGCCATGTTAATGGATTCCCTTGCCAGTCTGGCGGTCCCATACCTGCGGATCAGAATGGCAAAGGACCTCTCTGTTTCTGTGATAGCTCTCTTAGGACGGTGTAAATGTTCCGACAGTGACTTTATATGATACATATAAGGCACAATGTAGGCTAAATAGCAGGATCCCGTCCAATTCTGGGGCAGCCAAGGGTAGGCCTTGTGGCCACATACCCAATAGGTGCCATTATAGGCAATGAATGTTAGCTGTTTCTTTGTCAGCAACACTCTGGGGCCTGTCCAGGCTTTTCCATCTGGTTTATTCAGAATCACCGTTACGTTAAAAATTCCCACATCGGCCCAGTTTGGACGGTTCCGTGGCTTGATATTATAATTCCGGGAGCAGTTACTCTACCCCATATTTTGGCCTCCTTTGATGTTTCTAATCAGACAGACCGATTTCCCCCGGTCTTCCTATTCCCGTTGTATTAGTGATAACAAAAAATGGGGGCCGGTTGGTATCCCCCTTCAGAGGTAGTCAGATTGTAACCTGCTGACTTCCATTTACGTGCCCAGTTTTCCGTATTCTGAAACGCATTGCCTGTTTTGTTTTGATTAATTATCCACTCAGCCATTTCCGAGATATTCAAGGGAACTGGCCTCAAGGGAATCCCTCCCTTTGAGTGAATAGGAATATGCGCACACACCCAACAACTAGAAATGTTACCTTGTTTGGCATAAATGTATGACATATATAAAAAGGTATTTACATGTAATTCCCTTGCTACCCTACTATTTCCCTTTGGTGCTGGGGGTCGGCTAGTAAGATGTAGGCAAATGCCTAGAATACCTACAATCAGTAATACAGTAAATTTATACATTTTGGCAAAAAGTAATTGTCCTTATTAGATTTCAGCTTCAGTTACAGGTGCTCGTTTAACGTGTGAAGCATGGATCCAGGCTTTCTTTCTTTGGACTTTAACAGCTGCCTGGGTGGTCAATAACACTTGAAAGGTCCCTCCCACTTGGCACCCAAAGGTTCTTTATGCAACTTTTTCACATACACCCAGACTCCCGGGATGATGTCGTGTCCTTCTTTGGGTGGATTACCCCAAGCTGCCGATACCTGTCGGGAAACAGAACAAATAGCATTGGTTAGGTTCTGACAGTATGATAACAAAGTGTCACTCATTAAGTGAACATCAGCTTTCCTGAAATCAATAGTTCCTGGCAGCGACATGGGTCTTCCTGTTATAATTTCAAATGGGCTTAGACCTGTAGTTCTGTTCGGGGTTGCCTTAATACTACATGGCACTATTGGTAGTGCCTGGGGCCATGGTGTTCCTTCTTGGTGATATTTGGCAAGCTGTTGTTTCAGAGTTCGATTCATTCGTTTGACTTGTCCTGATGATTGTGGATGATAAGGACAGTGTAAATCCCACGTAATGTTCAGTAACTTACAGACTTCTTGGCAGACAGCACCTGTGAAGTGTGTTCCCTGATCTGAGTCAATGTTACTCGGGACTCCCCATCGGGGAATGTAATCCTTACACAAGACCTTTGCAGTGTGATTGGCTGTGGCTCTTTTAGTTGGGACAGCTTCTACCCATCTAGAGAATCTGTCGACCATGACAAGAATGTTAGTGTATCCTTGGCATGAAGGGAGAGATATATAATCAACCTGCAGATGCTGGAATGGTCCGACAGGGGCAGGGGGCCTCAGTTGGGGCATTACCGTGATGGGTCCAGAATTATTTTTCGAGCAGACCACACAGCGGTCTGTTACCAGCTGGGCATGTTTTTTAAATCCTCGACCCCACTAGTTTTTCTGGAACCGTGCCGTCATCTGTTGTGAGGCCAAGTGTCCCCACGAGTGGATCTGTTGGGCTAAAAACGGCATAAGTGCTTGTGGCGTGACTGGCTTGTCGGTAACTCTTTGTCTCCAGACACCATCTTCACACAGCTTAATTCCTGCCTCAATCCATGTCCATTTTTCCTCTCTGGAGCACTCGCCTTGCATTGTTTGAAGGTCTCGAGTCAGAGTCCTGAGTGCTTTCAATCTGCACATCTGTGTTGGTTCTTCTGGGGGAGCGCCCTGTGAGGCAGCATCTTTAGCTGCCTGGTCGGCTAGGGCATTTCCCTGTGCTTCTGTGGTATTTTCCTTGGTATGGGCCTTACACTTCAGGATGGACACTTTCTGAGGTAATTGTATGGCCTCTAGTAAGTCTCGGACTTCTTTTCCATTTCAGATAGGTGTACCAGCAGCAGTGAGGAATCCCCTTTTCCACCATAACAGACCAAAGTCGTGAGCGACTCCAAAAGCATAACGCGAATCTGTGTAGACATTAGCTGTCTGTCCTTCTGCTATTCGACATGCTTCTGACAGGGCCTGTAACTCGGCCTGTTGTGCTGACGTTCCTGAGGGTAAACATCCTTTTGCCACTACCTCATATAAGGTTGTAACTGCCCATCCTGCTTTTCTGGTACCATTGTCAACAAAGGAGGAACCATCTGTAAACAGGATGAGGTCTGGGTTGTGCAGAGGCTCCTCTGCTGCTAAGGCTGCTTTTTCTGTTTCTTTTAAAATCTCCACGCAGTCATGCTCTTCACATTCTCCCCTCCTCTTGCTCCCTTGATTCTGACATCGGGAGCATAGTTGCGGGATTAACCGGGCTGGCCCGGACGATATGGAGATTAGGAGCTTCCAAAACTGCTGTCCAGCGGGTCCATCTAGCTGCCGTCACCTGAGACATTCTTTTCAAAGACAGCAAAGCGTGTACGATATGGGGACACTTGACAGTCAGCTTTTGGCTGAGGACTAGACCCGCAGTGATCATTACCGCTCGACATGTAGCTTCCATGGCCCTTAGGCAACTTCCCCATCCGAGGGCTACCACATTCGGTTTTGCTGAATAATAGCCAATAGGTCTTTGCCGATCCCCATGTTCTTGTGTCAGTATAGCTGTCATATATCCTTCTTTCTCATGGACAAACATGGTAAATGGCTTACCACTGTCGGGGATTCCCAGAGCCGGTGCTGAACACAAAGCCTTTTTTAAACTCAGGAAGGCCTCTTGCTGTTCCTTAGTGAGGGTGATGGCTTCTTTAGAGGCGCGTTTCCCCTTTAAAATATCATTCAATGGCTGAGCAAGCTGTGTGAAGGAGTCAATCCAATTTCTGTTAAAGTTACACAATCCCAAAAAAGACCTTAGTTCCTGAATAGTGGTGGGTTTTTTAGCAGCTCGAATGGCTGCAGTTCTATCCTGGGTAAGTTCTCTCTTTCCTTGTGAAATCTTTTGTCCCAGGAATACAAACTCTTCTTGGGATATTTGTGCTTTGTCGATGCTGGCTTTATGTCCTTTCAGCCAAAGGTGGTCCAGCAAAGCTCGTAAATCTTGTTCATACTGATCTTCCATGTTTGAAGCTAGCAGGATATCGTCTACATATTGGATGACTGTGGATGACAGGGGAGGTAATTCTCGCAAATGGCTTTGTAAAGCCATGTGGAATACCGTAGGGCTGTTGTGGAAACCCTGCGGTAACCGGGTCCAAGTATACTGTTGTCCTTGGACAGTGAAAGCAAACCACTGTCGAACCTCCGGTGCCAGAGGCACCGACCAAAATCCGTTGACCATATCTATAACCAAGAAATATTTATGTTCCGGTTTGAGGGCATTAAAAATGGTGGAGGGATCTGCGACCAAAGGAGCTTTTTGATCAATACACTGGTTAGCTTTCCTATAATCGACAGTCAAACGCCAAGTCTCATTAGATTTCTGTACCGGCCACATGGGGCTATTGGAGGAGCTATGCGTTTTAATAAGCACCCCTTGTTTCTCCAATTGCTGAATAACCGGTAAGATTCCTGCGATGGCAGTTGGACTGATGGGATACTGTTTGGTGTATGGAGGCTTGGTCCCGGTAAATGACACAGGCTCCATCTGGAGTCGGCCACAATTGTTCTTATCTTTAGCCCATATCGGGTGTTCTTTCAATTCTTCTTTCTTCAAAGTTCTAATTGACCATGTCACCCGACCATCCTCGAAATGCAACGATGAATCGACTTGGATTAGAACGTCCATTCCCAAAAGGGGTTGATCTACTGGGCCTATCCAGACCGGCGTGGTTAGTTCATGTGGACCCAGCCCTATAAGTACCGGTGTTGTTCTTTTAATTTCCATTTTATGGCCCCCAACTCCATAGGCTGTACGTGCCCTACCATCCAACGGCAAAAAGTCTCCATATTGTAGGGGTAAGCATGTTAATTCCACCCCTGTGTCTAAAAGACAGCCCACATCCTTATCGCCCACCCTCACAGTTATATATAGCCCATCTCCCCTTTGTTGTATTAGTGCGAGGAGGTGGACCAGGGTGGGCTCTAATCGTTTTTTGCTATCCCAAGTAACTCCTTCTGTTGTTGTATTGTCAGTCACTTAAATGCTTCTATGAGGTCGTTATCTTGTGACAAGCCTGGTTTGTTGGCTCATTTGTATCCTTGGCTGCGTCCTTGCTGTTTTGCCCTGCACGTCTTGGCCCAGTGACCTTCTTTCCCACAATAATGACATTTTCCGGATAATTTTCCTCATAACTGTTTATCGGAATCCTGGGATTTCCATCCCACAGCCTGCAGGGCTCGGACTTTAGCTCCCATATCCCGATCTAATTGATTACATCGATCCACCAATGCTGCAAAGGTAGTTCCTCTACCTTCCCGGTCCGGTAACACTACCTGAAGCATTTTGGACAGTTCTGGCTTTAGACCTGCCACAAAAGCTGCTTTCAGGGGTCCAAACACTTGTTCATCCATTTCCTCATCCGTATTATTCATACCCGAATGTTCTAGCCACGTGCATCTAAACTGCTCGTCATACTCCAGGACCTCCTCTGTTCCTTTCTGTTGGCAGGCTGCAATTTTTCCCCAATCTGTCTTAGCTGGACTGAAGGCTTGCAGCCAGTGTTTAATCACCTCCCACTCTGCGTCTAATTCTTGCTCATCCTGCCCCAAAGCTTCTTCTATCTTGTCGTGCAATTTTCTTCCTTGTGTTTTTGGCACCATTATGGTCAAAATTTGCACTCCATCCCAGGGATGAAGTTGATATATATTTCTTAAGCGGTCCAATTGGTCCCACGTTTTCACTCCCCCTTTCTTTGGATTGGGCAACTCCTTGGATCATTTATCAATTTTCTCTGGGTCTGCCGGATCATGAAATAAGTATTCTGCATACACCCTTTTCTTCATTTTTTTGGTTCCGCCCTTATCCGCAGTCCCTTCTGATTTGACTACAACTCGCCTTTTTTTAAATGGGGGAAAGCGCACCCCTAATTCCTCCAACCCTGTATTGTCAGAGGATTCATTATCTGTATCTATTCCTCGGTCGTGTCTTCGGGTTTGCGCTTTTAATTTATCCAAACATGGATACCCTGGGAATTGACCGATACATTTTCCTTTTTCTATTACTGTCTCTTGACCTAATGATTTTTTTCCATTCTTTAATTTCACCTTTAAGATCTTTAACTTCCGCTTCCGACTTTTCAAGTCCAAATCTTTTCTGCCACAGCTGTGCACAAACAACTTGCAATTGGTCCTTTGTACTGGTCAGTTCTCGATCATGTTGGGAACGCATTATAATTTCATTCCACTTTCAGATCTGTCCCATAATGGCTAGGGACCATCTAGTTCATTCTTTATTTTTCATACGGGTCGTTTTTCCCCAGACCCTTTTAATCTCGTCCAAGGACCACTGTCCTTTGGAGGTTCCATACTTTTGTTCGATCTTAATACAGGTTTTAGATAAGTTGAATTGTTGCTCTATGTATTCTTTCAACTGTTGGAGGATTTCATCTAGCGAAACCTCAGGTGGTGCCCGCCCGCCTTTAACAGTTGTAGGCAATTCTTTGCTCTTATCTCCTGCTGCCATAATACTGATTTCTTTACTGGGGTCTCGAATCGTAGGCTTTCCAGCCGATCAGTAGGTCGGTGATTAATTAACTAACACACCGCCGAAGTTAGACGTCTATGGGACCTCGAGCCGACTACCAACCGGAGGGTTCGCAAACCGGAGGCTTTCGGAATCGCGTAGAAGGAGAGGCGAATTTAGACTTTTGACCGAGGACTTTTAGAAAGAAGAGTCCTTACCTCAGTATGTAGGTCCGATGTCCAAAATTCAGTTTCTTTCCTCAGCGATCCTGTTCGTGACGCCAAAATTGTTAGATCTCTTAATTTCCAATGAAATACGAACTCCGATTGTAGTTTTAATGTAACTTTATTCTGGCAGCAGCAACAAGCTCTTGGCTTTAAGCCAGGCCTTTGTCCTTCTGAGACCACATGGCCAAAATGGCTGTACTTATATCTGGTTCAATTTACAGAAAAAAACTCGCCTTCTTTGACCTAATTGGCTCAATTGATAGTCTGTTAACCTTTAATTGGCTCGCTACCCAAGATCCTACAATGTCAAGTTGATTGATGACTTAATGCAATGTGGTCTGTGTTTTCTCAAAACTGCAGCCAGGCTGCAGAGCTTGAATTCTCTATCAGTGGTCATTTTCCAAAATTCCATGGAATCTCGATCAGTACCTATGGATTGGAGGGTAACCAATGTAACGCCACTTTTTAAAAAAAATGAGGGAGAGAGAACACAAGGAATTATAGACTGGTTAGCCTGACATCGGTGGTGGGAAAAATGCTGGAATCAATTATTAAAGATGTAATAGCAGCGCATTTGGAAAGCAGTGACAGGATCGGTCCAAGTGGGCATGGATTTTTGAAAGGGAAATCACGCTCGACAAATCTTCTAGAGTTTTTGAGGATGTAACTAATAGAGTGGATAAAGGAGAACCAATGGATGTGGTGTATTTGGACTTTCAAAAGGCTTTTGACAAGGTCCCACACAAGAGATTAGTGTACAAAATTAAGGCACATGGTATTGGGGGTAATGTATTGACGTGGTTAGAGAACTGGTTGGCAGACAGGAAGCAAAGAGTGGGAGTAAATGGGTCCTTTTCAGAATGGCATGCAGTGACTAGTGGGAATGCCGCAAGGTTCAGTTCTGGGATCCCAGCTATTTACAATATACATTAATGATTTAGACGAAGGAATTGAATGTAATATCTCCAAGTTTGCAGATGACGCTCAGCTGGGTGACAGTGTGAGCTGTGAGGAGGATGCTAAGAGGCTGCAGGGTGACTTGGATAGGTTAGGTGAATGGGCAAATGCATGGCAGATGCAGTATAATGTGAATAAATGTGAGGTTATCCATTTTGGTGGCAAAAACCGGAAGGCAGATTATTATCTGAATGGTGACAGATTAGGAAAAGGGGAGGTGCAACGAGACCTGGGTGTTATGGTACATCAGTCACTGAAGGTAGGCATCAGGTACAGCAGGCAGTAAAGAAAGCAAATGGCATGCTGGCCTTCATAGCGAGAGGATTTGAGTATAGGAGCAGGGAGGGCTTACTGCAGTTGTACAGGACCTTGGTGAGACCACACCTTGAGTATTGTGTGCAGTTTTGGTCTCCTAATCTGAGGAAGGACGTGCTTGCTTTGAGGGAGTGCAGCGAAGGTTCACCAGACTAATTGCTGGGATGACTGGACTGACATATGAAGAAAGACTGGATCGGCTAGGCTTATACTCACTGGAATTTAGAAGAATGAGAGGGGATCTCGTAAAAACATATAAAATTATGACGGGACTGGACAGGTTAGATGCAGGAAGAATGTTCCCGATGTTGGGGAAGTCCAGAACCAGAGGTCACAGTGTAAGGATAAGGGGTAAGCCATATAGGACCGAGATGAGGAGAAACTTTTTCACCCAGAGAGTGGTGAACCTGTGGAATTCTCTACCACAGAAAATTGTTGATGCGAGTTCGTTGGATATATTCAAGAGGGAGTTAAATGTGGCCCTTACGGCTAAGGGGATCAGGGGGTATGGAGAAAAGGCAGGAGTGGGGTACTGAAGTTGCATGATCAGCCATGATCATATTGAATGGTAGTGCAGGCTCGAAGAGCCGAATGGCCGGCTCCTGCACCTATTTTCTATGTTTCTATCCCAGCACCGAGCTCTGTGGGACTACATTCAGGACCTGACCCCATGTCGACACACTCTCTAAGTGCCTGATGTACAAAAACCCTTTAATGTTGAAAAAATCTTGCCCCCATCGAGTTAATGTTGTAAAAGTGGGTCTGCTTAATATTATCGCAATCCGGATTGACAGAAATATGAAGTAAAGGCTTCTGTTTCAATGTGAGAGTTGTAAACTCTAACACAGCTGATTTTAAATCACAAGTTTAGAATGTAAGTGGGTTGATGTTTCATTCGAGCCATCTTCAGTCTCCAAATTAAATTACTGAGAAACCAACATTAAGTAGAGAATCTACTTGACTGAGACAGATTGCACACTCTCTTCCCATGGGGACTTACCCAGAGAACTTGGGAATAGATTGCCAAAAAACATTGTTTTGGGACCATAAATGTGCATGTGATACTGCTCCGAGTTCAACTCACTAAAACCGTACAGCTTACCAAAAGGAGTTGCATGGTAAGAAAACCTGTAAAGATCTCCACAGTCTCCTAATAATGAGTAGATACCAGGTACTGCCAATACTGCAGAGGTAATAAAGTCCTTGAAGAAAAGGCACCAAGAACACCAGAGGAGATAAACTGAACTAAGACACAATCTGTAAACCAAAAAGACACTTGTTGTTGAGCATTCCTTGCTGAGGAAAATAGATAGCCACATGCGCTGGAAAAACGAAGCCCACAGGTAGTGCATTTCACAACCTCAGGACATCCCAAAGCACTTTACAGCCAATGAAGTACTTTTTGAAGTAAGTCACTGTTGTAATGTAGGAAACACAGCAGCTAATTTGCGTTGCAAGATCCCTTAAACAGTAAAGTGATAATGACCAGTGTTTGTGATGTTGAAGGATAAATATTGGCCAGAACATCGGGGAGAACTCCCTTGCTCTTCTGAAATAGTGGCAGGAAATCTTTTACAGCCACCTCGGTTTGAGGTCTCATTCAAAAGATGGCACCTTTGGCAGTGCAGAACGTCCTCATTACTGCGCTGGAATGTTAGCCTAGATTTTGTGTTCAAGTCTCTGGAGTGGGATTTGAACCGATTACCTTTTAACTCAGAGATGAGAGTGCTACCAACTAAGCCAAACAGACATAGCCAGTTTAAATTTACCAGCTCAAGGCATGTTAAGTTTGCCACTGTTTATCCAATTACTTATTCGGATTTCGGCTTGCAACGAGGTGAATGGAAAGAGCCTTAGCACCCAGTGACAGGTCTATCGCACTAGGTCTCAACAAGAAGTTAGTCTAGCATCACTTGTAGTCTGGAGTACTATGGACTTGCCTGGTTCAGGTAACCGATTATTGAGTTTGCCATTGCCTTGCTTTCAATCTCTCATCACCAGGCTTGTCATCTTGGAACCAATTTGACCCAAAAGAAACATGCTTTCCTCTACTTTTCCTCCTCCAAGGAGGTTAGACATTTTTTTGTTATTGGACAATTATCAAATGCAAGTTTAAGTCCTTGCTAGGACCACAGCATTGATACATACCCATTGAACAATGGCTCTGGCATTGGGACACATGGAGCCTGCTTCTCTGCAACGCAGTCAAGGTATGCACCACAACTTGGATATATAAAAGAATGTTTGCATAACTGGCCTCCAAACAGTGACTGGAATTGTGATACTATTATGTGCAACTAACACTGATATTTTTACCACATATTAAAATGTTTTGTGTCAACCAAATGGCAAATAACAAAGATTTGCAAAAAACTTTTGCTTTCATAAAAACACTGCTGGGAACGCATTATAATTTCATTCCACTTTCGGATCTGTCCCATAACGGCTAGGGACCATCTAGTTCGCTCTTTATTTTTCATACGGGTCGTTTTTCCCCAGACCCTTTTAATCTCGTCCAAGGACCATTGTCCTTTGGAGGTTCCATACTTTTGTTCGATCTTAATACAGGTTTTAGATAAGTTGAATTGTTGCTCTATGTATTCTTTCAACTGTTGGAGGATTTCATCTATCGAAACCTCAGGTGGTGCCCGCCCGCCTTTAACAGTTGTAGGCAATTCTTTGCTCTTATCTCCTGCTGCCATAATACTGATTTCTTTACTGGGGTCTCGAATCGTAGGCTTTTCAGCCGATCAGTAGGTCGGTGATTAATTAACTAACACACCGCCGAAGTTAGACGTCTATGGGACCTCGAGCCGACTACCAACCGGAGGGTTCGCAAACCGGAGGCTTTCGGAATCGCGTAGAAGGAGAGGCGAATTTAGACTTTTGACCGAGGACTTTTAGAAAGAAGAGTCCTTACCTCAGTATGTAGGTCCGATGTCCAAAATTCAGTTTCTTTCCTCAGCGATCCTGTTCGTGACGCCAAAATTGTTAGATCTCTTAATTTCCAATGAAATACGAACTCCGATTGTAGTTTTAATGTAACTTTATTCTGGCAGCAGCAACAAGCTCTTGGCTTTAAGCCAGGCCTTTGTCCTTCTGAGACCACATGGCCAAAATGGCTGTACTTATATCTGGTTCAATTTACAGAAAAAAACTTTTGCTTTCAAAAACACTGCCTGTTTAATTCTGTCTGTTTCCAGAGATTTCATATCCAATCACTACAGATACTAGCTTTCATCTTCTTTGCCCAAGATAAGCGTATGTTTTAGATATGAAATGCAGGCATCTCCAGACATTATCTGAGAATAATTTCAGGTCTGGTTTACTTAGATAAGAAGCATTTGTCCCATTGCTTCACAGATATCATATCTGAGTTGTATATAACAAAAACGTTTAGCGATTACATGATCAAAAGAACCCAAATTCCTTTGAAGCACACTTCTCTCTAAAGGGATGACTTTGAATTACATTATACACATATTATCAAAAGGGGAGAACTATCGTGCTAAAATAATCACTCAAAAGTTTACTGCAGCGTCATTACAGGCAGTCCCTAGAAATGAGAATGACTTGCTTCCACGCCAAAAAAGGATGAGTTCACAGGTGTTTCAATGATGGATCTAATATTCCATATCCCGAACTACATCCTGAAGGATGGAAGATGCCTGTGCGTGGATTTTTTAACGTTTGATGGCTGTTGCACACCAGCCATCACACGGGCTTGACAGAGCTAGGTCTTGTTCCAGTGGCAAGGGTTATCCAAGACTGCAGCAAGCAAAGTGTTCTATGCCACTTGCACACTGTACCTAGTGTCAGCTGTATTTTTATATCAACGTGAATGTAGAGCTGCATTTTCAATGCCTGCTTGCATCTCTATGAAATTGAGGAAATCAGTTGTCTGTATATGTCCCCAAATATATACACGGAGTGAAGCTTTATACCATCTGATGCTGGTACAATGTTTCCTGATTGAATAAAATCTGACAAAATGGTCAGTTCTTTTCAATAATTATAATGTAAATTACATTACATTAGGCCTCTGATATTTGGTTATGAAGCAAAATCACCTTTTTCAACAAGTCTTTACAGCAGCTCAATGGGAAGCAGAATCGAAGGATACCAGACTAGTATGCTTAGGGATGTCTTAAAGTAATGACTAATTGAAATGGATATAATTAAGAACTCTATGTTATGAGGAATGAGAATTATTATTTACAGTAACAATACCTAATTTCAAAATTATATATATCATGGCACAAAGCAATTGTTCTGTGTACAGTCACTTAACAGGTTTAAATAAACTCCAAGAAACATGATCTTTTTTCATTTTTAAAATAAGTTCTAAAATAATTTGGCAATTAAGGTTGTAATGTGAATTCATAAATTGTGAAAGCCCAATTTTGATACCTTGCATAGTTTTCTTCGTCCTGACACGAGCAAAAATACTGTGGATATTGGAAATCTGAACTCCACCCCAGCCCCCGGAAAATTTTGCAAACACTCAGCAGAAACAGATTCTCTCTCCACAGATGCAGCTTGACCTGCTGAGTATTTTCCAGCATTTCTGTTTTTAATTCTTAGTCCTGACATTGTGTTACACAGAGAGTAATAAATACCTCGGAGCAGTTACCAAACAATAATCCCATTGAGAGATTGAGTCATAAAAGCACGAATGGAAAGCTCAAGTTTTTTATCACTAAAGGATTAACACAATCGATCGTTACACATTTATTGAGCTACAGACTGCAGCAGGTTACCAGAAATAAAATGGAGCAGTATTATTCTAGCCTGTTAGCACACTTTCAGATAGCTTTCCTTTTCTAAATGAAGGCTCGGGCCTTTAGATTTATCGGATAACCTTTATTTGAATTTCATTTTTACTGGGTCTATTTTAATCAACATCTAGAAATGTAATTATGTATCTATGTCATATAAACTAACAGAGAGGCTGATGGTCACTGTTTGTCAATTCAGCGTAGCAGAACATGCACAATTGCCCACAGTGTCATCATGAAAATGATTTTCCTATGGTCATACAAAAAAGCTGTATCACAGAAATATCCAAATTCCTATCATTTCCTGCAACATATATTCCCTGCAGCATAGATATAACTGCAATTTAAAAATATTACAACCACTTGTGTTAAAATATTCTGCAGTGTGACATCAGCTTTAGTAATGCAGACAGCTTTTTGAAATATTGCCCAATGTCAGTCTAAATGATTATTTAGTGATATCCTTATTCATGAGACTCACTTATAAATGTATGCTACATCGAGATGAGCAGTATGACCTTCTCAAAAACATCAAATCAAGTGAAAGATCACTGCAAACCAAGGAATTCTGACTGTGAACAAGATTATCACTAATTGACAATGTTCAGCCACTGGGGCTAGAATGCATTGATGATTATGGAGATATTGTGGGCCATCAGGACCCTGCAAAAAGCAACTTCAACAGAGAAATTAATTTTGAACATTTTCAAATGGAAGGTAAAATGAACATGGTATAGGAATATTTAGCCTGCCCTGCAGATGAGACGACTCATGCGACTTGAGCCAGTAATGACAAGCTTACTTAAATAAATGATATCTGCGTCTGCGCACAGAAAGAGGCTGAATTCCAGGACATAGTCGACGTATTTACTGAGGCGTACAAAAGCATGGGCCTTACGCTAAACATCCGAAAGACAAAGATCCTTCACCAGCCTGTCCTCGCACACAGCACTGCCCCCCAGTCATCAAGATCCACAGCGCAGCCCTGGACAACGTGGACCATTTCCCATACCTCGGGAGCTTCTTATCAACAAGAGCAGACATTGATGACGAGATTCAACACCGCCTCCAGTGTGCCAATGCAGCCTTCGGCCGCCTGAGGAAAGGAGTGTTCGAAGACCAGGCCCTCAAATCTGCGTGGTCTACAGGGCTGTAGTCATACCCACCATCCTGTATGGCTCAGAGACATGGACCATGTACAGTAGACACCTCAAGTCGCTGGAGAAATACCACCAACAATGTCTCCGCAAGATCCTACAAATCCCCTGGGAGGACAGATGCACCAACATTAGTGTTCTCGACCAGGCCAACATCCCCAGCATTGAAGCACTGACCACACTTGATCAGCTTCACTGGGCAGGCCACATTGTCTGCATGCCAGATACGAGACTCCCAAAGCAAGCGCTCTACTCTGAACTCCTTCAAGGCAAATGAGCCAAAGGTGGGCAGAGGAAACGTTACAAGGACATCCTCAAAGCCTCCCTGATAAAGTGCAACATCCCCACCGACACCAGAAAATCCCTGGCCAAAGACCGCCCTCAGTGGTGGAAGTGCATCCGGGAGGGCGCTGAGCACCTCGAGTCTCATCGCCGAGAGCATTCAGAAATCAAGCGCAGGCAGCAGAAAGAGCATGCGGCAAATCTGTCCCACCCTCCCTTACCCTCAATGACTATCTGTCCCACCTGTGACCGGGACTGTGGTTCTCGTATTGGACTATTCATCCACCTAAGGACTCATTTTTAGAGTGGAAGCAAGTCTTCCTCGATTCCAAGGAACTGCCTATGATGACTTAAAAGGAACATGTTTCCCATAAATATATTGATGATCTCAACAATCACGATCAATGAAAAACTATCAGAATTATGGATACATCCCTGGGAAATGAGGGTACAGACACCTTTTTACTGAGTGGTGCTCAGGGAAGCTTTAGCCCTTAGTTGACACATCTATATAAAAGTGAATAATTGTTGTACCTTGATCGGTTCTGATCCTGAATATTTCTTAACAATGCTCAGATTTCCAGTGAAGGAGAACAAGGCAAGCTTTAGTATGAATGTCACAGAATATCTATTTATGTAATCTACCTATAACATTGTAGCATCACAGAAATCAGTTTCTGGTATGATGATTTATAATTTGGGAATAGAGAAACCATTCACTCACCTCTTTTTCCAGTGCATTGATAACTGTATCTATGCCGTTTCCTGCTCTCGCCCTGAACTTGAAAATTTAATTCACTTTGTATCCAATTTCCTTCCTTCCCTCACCCCTCACCTTCACATGGTCCATCTCCGACTCTTCCCTTCCCTTCCTTGACTTCTCCGTCTCCATCTCTGGGGATAGGCTTTCGACCAGTATCCACTAAAAGCCCACTAACTCCCACAGCTACCTGGACTACACTTCCTCCCACCCCGCATCCTGTAAGGACTCCATTCCATTCTCCCAGTTTCTCCATCTCTGTCGCATCTGCTCTGACGACGCCACCTTTCACAGTAGTGCCTCTGACATGTCTTCCTTTTTCCTCAACAGAGGATTCCCCTCTGCCGTGGTTAACATAGCCCTCGACCATGTCTGTTCTATTTCCCACACTTCTGCTCTCACCCCTTCCTCTCCCTCTCAAAACCATGAGAGGGTTCCCTTGTCCTCACTGTTCACCCCACCAGTCTCCACATTCAACAGATCATCCTCAGTCATTTCCGCCACCTCCAGCGTGATCCCACTACCAATCACATCTTCCCCTCCCCTCCCCTCTCAGCATTCCAAAGGGACCGCTCCTTCCGCGACACCCTGGTCCATACCGCAGTCACCCCCAGCACCCCCTCCTCATCCCACGGCACCTTTTCGTGCAAGCGCAGGAGATGTAACACCTGCCCTTTTACCTCCTCCCTTCCCACTATCCAGGGCCCCAAATACTCCTTCCAGATGAAAGTGATTTATTGTACTTCTTTCAATTTAGCATACTGTATTCACTGCTCATAATGTGGTCTCGTCTACATTGGGGAGACCAAGCGTAGATTGGGTGACCGCTTTGCGGAGCACCTCCGTTCAGTCCACAAGTGTGACCGTGAGCATCCGGTCGCCTCTCACTTTAATTCTCTACTCCATTCCCACTCTGATCTCTCTGTCCTCGGTCTCCTACACTGTTCCAACGAAGCTCAATGCAAGCGCGAGGAACAGCACTTCATCTTTCGTTTCGGCACTTTTCAGCCTTCTGGACTCAACATCGAGTTCAAAAATTTCAGAGCCCAACCGCTGCCAATCTTTGGCTCCCTTTCCCCCGTCCCCCTCAGAGTCTGTTTCTTTGTTTCTTTTTTTCTCCTTGTCTCTAATGGCAGTTGGTCATTATCCCACTATTCACACCCTATCTTGAATAATGTTTTTCTAACTCCTGGCATTACTATTTGAATTAAGACCATCATCCCTTTTGTCTCTCTAATCTCTCCCGTCTTCCAAACTATCACAGACCTTCCCTTTTGTTCTTTCTTCCCCTCCCCCTTTCGGTGTTTAAGAATCTGTTCTTTCCGAACACTCTCCAGTTCTGACGAAGGGTCATCAACCAGAAATGTTAACTTTCTTTCCTCTCCACAGATGCTACCTGATCTACTGAGATTTCCAGCTTTTTCTGTTTTTATTCCAGATTCTAGCATCCGCAGTATTTTGCTTTTGTATTTAATTATATTGCTGCCTGGATGAAATGTATGGAGGGGCACGCGCCATGTGCCCCTGTTATTGAGAGATTAATAAATCTTGGTTGGTAACAGAAGACATATGAGGACGATATTGCTTCTTGGCGACTAAGAGATTGAAGCTTGCAGCAACCCTTAGTCTCAAGTTGTTTTCCCTGGCAGCTAATTATCTAAGTATTTTATTTATTTCTGAAAAACGCATTCGGTGGTTGTTGCTGTGCACCCAAAGAAGCATTTTGGGGGGCTTGGGAGGGTGAGGATGTCATTTCTCAGTAGTGTGAGAGTATGGTTAGATTTGATAATGCAAAACAAAATGTGCCGTAAATATTTATATATCCTTGGCCTGAATTGGCGTCAGCATTCCGTTGCTGCAAGCTCCTTCCCCAACTATTTCAAGAATCAACTTTGTCACAACCGAGAGAAGTGCCGGGGCTAACTATTTTAACCAGTGATTTTTGGTTCAGAATTTATGAATATTATTTGACATTTTCTCCCTCATAATAAACCAACGCATTACCTTCCACTAATCTGCCCCCGCCCTCGATTTAAAGACCACGATCCAGTTAAAACCAAGTTGAAATACTTACCTGTCCTAGCCTGATTGAGAGTAGCTCTGAGTGACACAGGGTTTATGATTGACAGCTCCTGCGGGCCCCAGCAATCGAGATCAGGATTTCCGTTGTTCCGATTGGGACGGGCAGACGGCTCGTAATGCGGCTGGCCAATTGGGTTGATGTATCCACCCCTTTGCTAGACAGACAGTGCATGGTATGTGGTGTGCTTATCGGAGGAGGTGGGAGCGTATTGTGAAAGGAGGAGGAATTGGAGTTGCTATATTTTGCAGGTGGATATATGCTGATTCAGTTTTTACTTCCAACACCATTTTTTTTTAAAAAAAGCATCGAAACAAACGGATCAGACTTTTATGCTGACTTTTCAACGTTTGAGTCATTTCTAACAGGCTGCTTAAAGACTCCTGCCTGAGGATTTTTTTTTAACGAGGACAGGTAAGGGGTTTTGTTTTTTTGAAGATGAAATTGTGGTGTTTTTGCTCTTGCAACCCCGATGAATGACCTGAAAGGGAAGAATAGTATGGACACAATAGCTTTTTTGTTAGATTGGAGTTTGATCGAAGTCCAATATGTTATATGAGAGAGATCAGATCTATGTCAATGTCGAATATGCTCCAAATACCTCAACGGGAGGCTTAATGTTTATGGAGGATAATTTGCTATTCAACTGAAAGTACTTTGAAGTTAATTGTTGGTGCAGGCACAGAATTCATGAACATAAACAGCATCATTATACATTCTCAGAAACGTTGGCAGCTAGCAGTTGTATTGGAGCAAAAAAATCAAAATATCACAATTAGTTGCAGCAGACAAACAGCAAAACTACTGCTCTCCAACATTGCACCAGTTGTATAAATTCATCAAAATATAATTTCTCTCTATAATAACAAATACAATGTAAATGTGAAATTACTAAACTGAGTGCAGAAATGTTGCAACTTATATTTGAATATTTTCACAAACAATTGTATGTGTGCTCTATAAATATGAAACTAACTGTAAGAAAACCTTATGTATTGATGGGAACCTGTGGTTGCTTTGAAACAGCTTAGTCTTCAAAGCTATTTTTAAAAAAAATCTTAATGTAAAGTACGATTGAGATGATTGAGGTTTCATTGCTTATGGTGCAGATTTTTTTATTACCATACAGTTTAATAAGTAGAAGCTTTTCAATGCAGTAAATGTATAATGTGTATCCTTTGCCATAACTAATGCATTTCATTGATTTGCTGGAGCAAGCAGTAGAAAAGAGTAGTCACCAGCTGATCCAGTTTAATTTGATTATTAAGCAGCTTGGTGATTGGAGGACTGCTGATTAAGTTGCATTAATTTACAACTGGCTTCTAGTAAAACCGTTGTTTCTGAAAGATAAGCCAAGGCTACGTGGAATTGAAGATAGGTTTCTTATGCTGACTCATAACAAAGATCAAAGTACAAAATTAAAAGATCAGCATTTGTCTTTCATTTTTGCTCTTATTAATACTTTGAAGAGCCTTGTAATTTGCATTTGCATAAGCTGAATACTGCAGAGTAAGGTTAGAACCAATTTATTTTCAGTTAATTTGGTTTAAGTAGTAACTACTTTGAGTAAACTATATGTTTAGCTTGTGGCAAAGATATAGCTGTTCCCCAATCATATTTCACCAAAAGTACTATAATTCACCGTTTTGAATTTAACTTCAGAGTCTTGTTTCTGTAGTTTCTTACTCAGGAAGTGATAAAGTATATTTATTTGCTTCAAGGAAAATTAACCTGTAGGTAGAAATTTAAAGGAAAAATGAAATTCTTTTCAATACTGATCATTATAAAGATGGTTAAGTTTTGTTAAGTTCACAGCAGACGCAAATGTTAGAAATGTGTTCTTTGTCCATCATGTGCTGATCTGCACTCTTCACTGAATTTTTATTTTGCTTTGGCAGAAACCTGCAAAACTTTAATATATTAAGGTAGAATTAATAGTACTAAAATATTCATACATTTATTTGTTCATGTATGACATGTATTAGATTTTGAAATAAATTGTGATGCAGCCACTTTAAAGGCTGCCATTTTTGCTTCCATTTCTAATTTGGCATTGCCATTGCAGAAGCCTGTAAATTTTGCTGGGAGAGGAGAGGAGAAAGACACGTGTATGTATATGTGTATATATAAACTAATTTTAATTGTTTTTCAGTTATGGGGACCGGCTGTATGTTTTGTTTATTATATATATCTATTGCATTTCTATAAGATGGGCTGAAACATGATAAATATACATCAGAGGTAAACTTGTGTTTCTTCACCTCTACTTACTATTCTTTTGATCTCATTGCTCATTTTGTTTTTCATGTTACGACCCTGACACGCAACAATCCATAATGTGATAACATCTTTCCTGGACTTGGTTCATCTCTGTGAGTACTTTATTGTAATATTTCTTACCTGAGAATGCTAGTTGTACAATACGAATGGCTTCCTTCTGTGCTGTAAATTTCTATGATTCTATGAACTATATACTGAATTACTAAACTATAAGGGTGAGGTCATATGAAGAATACATGAAGAATTTATACAATTTTAGTGCAGAAAGTATAATTTTATTAGCGTGCATTTCACAACTAGTTTGATATTTGAAATAGATATTTTTAATGTTTTGGAATGGAAACTATGTAGTATGTAGATATTTGCTAATCCATATGAAAATCATTTGAAACTGATAGTGTTATATTTCACAAAAAAACTTGGTTTTGGCTTGAAGTTATTGGATATAGAAGATCATGTGTGGCACTAAAATGTAACCTGTTAATTTCTACAGTATATAGATGTAATAAAATTAACCGATGCTGTATTGATAACTTGCACATTCTCAAGGTGTGTGTTCTAATGGAGGCTCAGACAACAGCTACAGAATGCAGCTTTTTTTCTCACTTTTATCCTAATTTTCTGCTGTCTTCCTTGGGATTTAATGGCTAGGACATTGTGTAACTGCAGCTGCTGATTTTACTTTGAATTTTTAATGGAATGTTATTTGTGAGATAGTACTCAGGCAATACTGTAGTTACTAGTTTGAAAATGCCACTGTTATATTTACAGTAATATTGCAATTGGCAATTGTTGCTGATCTGATTTAAAATGTATCCATCTGTTTTGAAATAAATTGTAACTTCTGTTCAGGAATTCTCTATAGACATTTGGAAGAATATGAGGTAAATTAAAATGCTTTACCTGGCAAGAATAAAAATGTGTCCCTTTTGGAGTTTTTTTGACTCCGTGGGTACATGTACTGCATGGTGCGGTACTAAGCCATGCAGATCAAGAAGGTTCAGGTTCAGATCCTGATCTGTGCTGAGTTAGCTGTTTTCAGTTATTGCTGCAATTGTCCTCCGCACATCTAAGAAGGGATAAAAGCTTTTGCATATGATGGTGATCTCTACTGGAAATGCGCATGTGTAAGCATTAAGTAAGGACAGGATTAGACTTGCTCTGACTGTCCTTATTATTAAATAGCATGTCAATGCTCATGTAAAGAAAGGCCACTTGTAGGGCCACTCCACCTATGGAATCAAACCCACAGGAGTCACTAATTTTCAGGCGGGGACAGACAATTGGAGAGTAAAATAGAGGGAACAAAACATTTTAGCTTGAGCTTTTGAATTAAACTGCTGTTTGAACGAAAATGGAGTGGATATATATGTATCTGCAAGACATTCGGCAAACAGTGACTTAGTGGAAGGCTGTGGCTTTGACTAGATGTATGATGTGCCAGTTGATTTGACCCATGGATATCTCTTTTTCTAAAATTCTAAAAAAACAATAAAAATGTTTGTGAACAATAATGAACTGGAGTGTTAGTTGTCATTGAACTTTGTTGTGTGAATGCACATTTATCTTGCCTGGGCTATGAAGGTCATCCTGTCAAGAGAGAGATTTTTTCCACTCTACCCTTTATTTGTTCATTGAGATGTGTGCAGGGATAGCATATTTTTTTGTGGTTGACTGGCTCTGAATGCCCAAAGACTTTGGAAGACACTATTATGGAAGTTATGTCATAAAGGAACAGTTTCATAGAAACATAGAAAATAGGTGCAGGAGTAGGCCATTCGGCCCTTCTAGCCTGCACCGCCATTCAATGAGTTCATGGCTGAACATTCAACTTCAGTACCCCATTCCTGCTTTCTCGCCATACCCCTTGATCCCCCTAGTAGTAAGGACCTCATCTAACTCCTTTTTGAATATATTTAGTGAATTGGCCTCAACAACTTTCTGTGGTAGAGAATTCCACAGGTTCACCATTCTCTGGGTGAAGAAGTTCCTCCGCATCTCGGTCCTAAATGGCTTACCCCTTATCCTTAGACTGTAACCTCTGGTTCTGGACTTCCCCAACATTGGGAACATTCTTCCTGCATCTAACCTGTCTAACCCTGTCAGAATTTTAAATGTTTCTATGAGGTCCCCTCTCATTCTTCTGAACTCCAGTGAATACAAGCCCAGTTGATCCAGTCTTTCTTGATAGGTCAGTCCCGCCATCCCGGGAATCAGTCTGGTGAACCTTCGCTGCACTCCCTCAATAGCAAGAATGTCCTTCCTCAGGTTAGGAGACCAAAACTGTACACAATACTCCAGGTGTGGCCTCACCAATGCCCTGTACAACTGTAGCAACACCTCCCTGCCCCTGTACTCAAATCCCCTTGCTATGAAGGCCAACATGCCATTTGCTTTCTTAACCGCCTGCTGCACCTGCATGCCAACCTTCAATGACTGATGTACCATGACACCCAGGTCTCTTTGCACCTCCCCTTTTCCTAATCTGTCACCATTCAGATAATAGTCTGTCTCTCTGTTTTTACCACTAAAGTGGATAACCTCACATTTATCCACATTATACTTCATCTGCCATGCATTTGCCCACTCACCTAACCTATCCAAGTCGCTCTGCAGCCTCACAGCATCCTCCTCGCAGCTCACACTGCCACCCAACTTAGTGTCATCTGCAAATTTGGAGATACTACATTTAATCCCCTCATCTAAATCATTAATGTACAGTGTAAACAGCTGGGGCCCCAGCACAGAACCTTGCGGTACCCCACTAGTCACTGCCTGACATTCTGAAAAGTACCCATTTACTCCTACTCTTTGCTTCCTGTCTGACAACCAGTTCTCAATCCATGTCAGTACACTACCCCCAATCCCATGTGCTCTAACTTTGCACATCAATCTCTTGTGTGGGACCTTGTCGAACGCCTTCTGAAAGTCCAAATATACCACATCAACTGGTTCTCCCTTGTCCACTCTACTGGAAACATCCTCAAAAAATTCCAGAAGATTTGTCAAGCATGATTTCCCTTTCACAAATCCATGCTGACTTGGACCTATCATGTCACCTCTTTCCAAATGCACTGCCATGACATCCTTAATAATTGATTCCATCGTTTTACCCACTACCGATGTCAGGCTGACCGGTCTATAATTCCCTGTTTTCTCTCTCCCTCCTTTTTTAAAAAGTGGGGTTACATTGGCTACCCTCCACTCGATAGGAACTGATCCAGAGTCAATGGAATGTTGAAAAATGACTGTCAATGCATCCACTATTTCCAAGGCCACCTCCTTAAGTACTCTGGGATGCAGTCCATCAGGCCCTGGGGATTTATCGGCCTTCAATCCCATCAATTTCCCCAACACAATTTCCCGACTAATAAGGATTTCCCTCAGTTCCTCCTCCTTACTAGACCCTCTGACCCCTTTTATAACCGGAAGGTTGTTTGTGTCCTCCTTCGTGAATACCGAACCAAAGTACTTGTTCAATTGATCCGCCATTTCTTTGTTCCCCGTTATGACTTCCCCTGATTCTGACTGCAGGGGACCTACGTTTGTCTTTACTAACCTTTTTCTCTTTACATATCTATAGAAACTTTTGCAATCCGTCTTAATGTTCCCTGCAAGCTTCTTCTCATACTCCATTTTCCCTGCCCTAATCAAACCCTTTGTCCTCCTCTGCTGAGTTCTAAATTTCTCCCAGTCCCCAGGTTCGCTGCTATTTCTGAATGTTGATACTAATATTCAAATAGAAATAACTGGTGACTCTGTTCTTAATCTAAATGGCTACATAATTGATTCTCTGATAGCATGCGGTAATACTCAACCATAACTTCCGTTCACTTGGCCTGTACGTCTCATTTTCTTCAGTTGCACTCCTACGGCAGGAAGGAAAATCTTTTCTTTTCCTGGGCCTTTTGCTTCTTTCCCACTCCCTTTCCAATAGGCCAGACTTCTAGACAACCAAAATGTGTATCCATTATATACAAGCATATTTCTTTCCATAACTTGCTGTACTGATAAGTCCACTTGCTTGTTTGAGGGTTAGAGTAGTCAAGTTCTGCACAAATATAATGTAGCTGGACAATTTAAGGGGCGACAAAATATGATATGATGACCATGTTTAACAATATCATCTTTGCAACTTTAAAAACAAACTCCACAATCATTATTAAATTTATTATAATAAAGATCATGCAACATTCATTGAGTTAGCATTTTGTTTCGTATTCTTATTTCCTTTAAAGCTTCACGAACTAATTCTTAGTATAAATGGAAAATAGAAAAATGAAAATCATAGCCGACTTTTTAAAAGTCCTTCTGGCATCTTATAGAGAGAAGGCATGTCAGGACAGTACTCTTGTTTTTAAGTAACTGAATTTAAAAAAAAAAAAGTCAGCCCATCTTAACATTAAACAGAGGAGCTGGTTACATATTAACTTATTTAAAAAAAAAATGTATTTGTTCACTGGACGTTGGCAAGGCCAGCATTTATGCTCATCCCCAATTGCCTTTGAGAAGGTGGTGTGAGCCACCTTATTGAACTGCTTCAGGTACTCCCACAGTGCTGACTTTGTCGTAACAGTTTGGTACAACTGAGTGGCCATTTCAGAGTCAAACTCATTGCTGTGGGTCTGGAGTCATATATAGGCCAGACCAGATAAGGACATCCAGAAAGAACATTAGTGAACCAGTTGGTTTTACAACAATCTAGCAGTTTCATGCTAGCTTTTATACTCCAGATTTATTTAATTAACTGAATTTAAATTCTTCAGCTGCGTGGTGGGATTTGAACTTGTGTCTCTGGATCATTAGTTTAGGCCTCTGGATTACTAGTTCCGTAACATAACCACTATGCTACCATTCCCTTGCTAATCTGAAAGTGCTGATGCTGGTATTGAATGTGCAAAATGGAAATGCACCAAAAGTTCAACCCTCCAAACATTTTTGATATAGCAGGATACGGAAGTTACAAATTCAATTGTTTCACAAATGCACTAACTATGCCCTTTAGTGAAACCTCAAGGGAATGGTTGGCACAGTATTGGTTGATTCTCTCAGCTATGGAAATCAGCAGACCTGTTGCTCTATGTGTATTTATATTTGTGCCTGTATTTACAGCTAACCCATTTCAGATATTTTAATCAGGAAGCAGTTTTACAAGCTATCCCATTGTACAGTAAAATATCTTTATTAAAAGTATGGTATATGTTGCCTATACATTCAACTAAATTAAGAGAACAGCTGTAGTTAGCATCTTCAAAACAAGCTTTTCAAAGACACTCATAATCTGATTGCTGAAGATAGTTCCAATTTATACAGCTCTCTGTCATATCTCTCATTTACCTCTACTGATCTTTCTTGTGTTTCTGTACTCATCTGTCTGAATTTCCATTTTCTCATTTTTTAAGTTGCAAGGCCAAGAGTTAAGGTATGGCTTGTCTCTCTATTTAAAATGTTCTCCAATTAAATATTGGGGAGACCAAAGCCACTCGGCTAGAATTTCCCCAAAGCCTGCCAGTGCTTGATTGCCGCCCAAAAACCCGCTAAGACTGGGAAGATTATCGCCGGTGAAAACTTCCCGAAAGAAAATTTAAAAATCTGCCCAGCGAAAAATATGGGCCTTGCACCCCCAATCGGGGCGGAAAAGTGAAATTTCGGCTAGATTGGGTGGTGCCTAAAGAAAATGTGCGAAAAGTAAAAAAATCTATAAAAATTTACACCAAGGCTGCGGCTGTGGGTTGGGCCTAACACCAAAAAAAAATAATTAAAAAAGAACCTAACTTTAAAAAAATCCAAAAAACATTCCCAAGACACTTTTTAAAAAAAAAAAAAAGATTTTAAATATAAATAGTAAAAAAAACAATCACTTACCTTTTTCTTGCAGACCTACTTACCCACCGCCCAGCTCCTCGTGGGCGTTTATAATTTTAAAAATTATATTTGCCGACGGATCCCCGCTGAGCCAAAGATCATGCCAGGGCAATCTGTGGATGTTGCACGCCGGCGGTCTGTTCCCCAGCGGTACTTCAAAACCGCTGGAGTGCCTCAACTGGGTCATTTTTCGCCAATCTGGTTTTTGCCCAAAATGGCCAATACCGCCGAGAAACCGGGCGGTGAGCCACTGCAAACTCTAGCCCATTGTCTTTTCTCCCCATCACGAACTCCTTTCCCTAGCTACCGACTCCATCCCTCTCACTAGCAACTTTCTGAGACTGAACTAGACTATCCGCAACCTTGGTGTCATATTTGACCCTGAAACGAGCTTCCGACCACATATCCACGCCACAACTAAGACCGCCTATTTCTACCTCCATAACATCGCTTGGCTCTTTCCCTGCATCAGCTCATCATCTGCTGAAACCTTCATCCATGTTTTTGTTACCTCTAGACTTGACTATTCCAATGCATCCCTGGCTAGCCTCCCATTACTACCTACCCTACATAAACATGAGGTCATCCAAAACTCGGGTGCCCATGTGCAATCACGCATCAAGTCCCATTCACCCATCGCCCCTGTGCTCATTGACCTACATTGGCTCCCGGTTAAGCAAAGCCTCGATTTAAAAAAATTTTCATCCTTGTTTTCAAATTCCTCCATGCACTCGCCCCTCCCTATCTCTGTAATTTCCTCCAGCCCCACAACCCCCCGATATATCTGTGCTGCTTTAATTCTGCCCTCCTGAGCAACCCTGATTTTAATTACTCAACCATTGGTGGCCGTGCTGTCAGCTGCCTAGGCCCCAAGCTCTGGAATTCTGAATCTACCTCTCTTTCTGCCTTTAGAGTGCTGCATAAAGCCTATCTCTTTGACCAAACTTTTGGTCACCTGCCCTAATTTCTCCTTGTGTGGCTCAGTGTCAATTTTTTTCTCTTGTTTCCTGTGTAGCACCTTGGGATGTTTTACTACATTAAAGGCGCTATATAAATACAAGTTGTTGTTGTAGGCTCATCTCTTAAACAGCATTCTGCCACTGACCTGTTGTGTTATCAACAAAGTAAGCCATTGTAAGATTTTCATCTCATCAGTGTTGCTAATCTATTGGCCTGCCATGTTTGCTATCTCATCTTTTATCCTTTTTTCCCACATTCTTTTTCTTCAGGCATAAGTGCTGCTCTATTTTGGTTCCACCTCTGTCTGGAGAGTCTACCAACATATTTTGCAGCTTCAAGATAATTAAATGTGTTCTCTGAAGCTATATCACCTTATCATCCATTAGTATATTCTCTAGGGTAGAGTTTCTGATTTGGGCGCAATTGGCCATTCTGGCACAAATATCACCTGTTTTGAAAGTGTTTCCGCTCAAACTTATTTGCATATTGCTGAATGCAAAATTTGCCAACAATAAGCGCAATGGAGCAGTGTTTTAAAGTGTAATTGTTTTTTTCAAAAATACGGCTTTAAACTATATTCCTTGATGTATTTGAGTGGGAACTTGGTAAAGTTTGATTAATACAGCTGAAAATGGGGTTATCACAAAAATAAACATTTTAAATCATAGTGTCAATCTACCACCTGTGAGTAACCTGATCGTAAGTTACTGAAAATAACTGTTAATAAAAATATACAATAATTTTCCAATTAGATAAGTGTACAGAAGTCAGTCCCTTAGGTTTTGAATGTTTTTTGAACATTTACTGTCAAAACTATTGATGTCTTGCGCCCATAAATTCCAACTTAATTTTTGGAGCCTCCTCGAAGACCCACAAATGAGTGCCATGAGCAGAAACTCCCAATGGTGATTCATTCATCCTGCTGGCATGGCCAGTTGTGTGGGCTGGGCCGGCTTCTAGTGCGATGTTGTTAAAACTAGCGCAAAAGATTACGGAAACTAGAGTTGTGCTGAGCACAATTTCTGCTTAAAATACCTCAATCTTTTGCACTGGTTACGGCGATATAGGGTGATTTTCACAAAGAAATTAGCGCAAACGAGCAGAAACTCCAGGCCTCCATCTTTAACTTTGTTGATTCCACCCCCACACTCTCATCTGGTTTCATTCAATGACATTGTTCATGTGGGAGTAAATTCTATAAATCCATGTATGTTTATTCCCATTTGGGTGCATTAGCCCCTACAAATTTTTGAGCCCATAATTTTTAATACAATAACTTACATTTATATAGCACCTTTAAGGAGAAAGATGTTCCAAGACTCTTCAGAGACATAATATAAAAAATGGATGCCGAGCCAAAGCGGGTGACCAGAAATTTGGTCAAACTGGTGAGTTCTTAAAAGAGGAGAGAGAGGTGAAGGGGATTAGAGAGGGAGTTCCAGAGACTGGATTCTAGGTGGCTGATGGCACCGTTGTCAGTGGTAGGCAAGGGAAGGTGGATGCACAAGAGGCTAGAGTCAGGAGTAGAAAGTTTGAGGTGTGGAGTCATGGGGCTGGTGCAGGATACAGAGATAGGGAGGGGTAAGGCCTTGAAGGAATTTAAATATAAGGCTGATCATTTTAAATTTGAAGCATTGTTGGATTTAGAGGCAATGTAGGTCAGTGAGGACAAGGCTGATGGAAGAGTGAGACTTGATGCAGGATAGGATATTCCAGTAGAATTTTGGATGAGCTGAAGTTTTCAGAGGGTGCAACATGGGAGGCCAGCCAGGAGAGCATTACAATAGTTGAGTATGGAGGTGACACAGGTTTTAGCTGCAGATGGGCTGAGGTGGGTATAGAGGGGTGATATTAGAGAGGTGGAAGTTGGCAGCCTTTGTGATGGAGAAGATATGGGATTGGATGCTCGGCTCAGGTCAAATAGGATGCTGAGGTTGCGAACAGTTTGGTTCAATCTGAGACAGCGGCCAAAGAAGAGGACGGAATTGGTGGCAAAGATAGAGTGGTGGGGGGGGGGGCGAAGAAATTCGGTTCACCCCTGTTGCGACGTTAATCCAAGCGGAGCAGTACTTCTAGTGCCTTGAAAAAGTTTGCGCCTCGCGCCCAGAAATTCATCAGAATCGGTCGAAGAGCTGACTGGTTATAAATCAGCCATTGCACACCAGAGCTGGGGGTGGGGGGGCAATAATGAAAGTTTTGTCGGTGCATTTTATGGACCCACTGCACAAGCTTAAAGGCGCTGCATAGTAATGCACCCATTAAAGTTTTCAAAATCACTTGTTTTCAACTTATACTGTTATGTCTGTCTGCCACTGCAATCTTGGAGGCTCACGCACTGTGCCCTGTGTAAACATTGTACTGACTGTGACCTCCTGAGGGAAGAGCTTCCCATCCCTTTAAGTAGCCACCAGTTAACTATTCTGCAAGCTTGTACCGACTGTTTTTTCAGATGTTATTGGCGGGCGCTCAATGAGGCGCACGCACCGAATTTAGTGACTGGGGCTCAAGTGTACACGTTGCACAAGGAATATGTCATGACCGGAGTGATCATAAGCAGCCAGGCGCTAATGGTTTGTGCCCCCGGTGAGTCTCTAATGAATTTCCCGTTGGGGTGCTAAAAGCTGCTCGCCCGATCACTAAGCGCTAATGCTCGCATTAACCTCGCTCCTCTGGCCACTAACTGAGGCTATAGACAACCCTTGATCTCTCTTTCCAATCAATCCTAAAGTGTCTGTTCTTGAATTCCAGAAACCTTCCTTCTCCGCCCGCCGCGCACTCTCTCAGGGTACATTCTCTGCTGCTGCATACTATTTTACCTGTAAAGGACCAGAAAAGCAATATTTAATATGTTTAATTGCAATAATTAAAAGAGAAACCTTTTGCACACTACTCCAGATCTTAAGAAATTGTTAATTGAAAGTACTAGTAACAAATTAAAAGTTTTAGTTCAAGCTTCCAGGGGCAACACTTGAATCATCAAGTTATAGACTTGTCTGATAGAGGGTGCCAGCACATTTTCAAAAGATGGAGGTTGTGCCTGATTAATTTTTTGGATTTCAGAGATGGGTTTACAAATCTGCTAAGGATGAGGCAGTGAATATTATCATCTTGGTTTTCAGTAAGACATTTGATCCTGTGCCAAATAATGGACTGATTCACAAGGTGCATGGCCATGGGGATAGATAGGTTGATTGATGCATGGCTGAAAGATAGACACCAAAGCTTGCTGGTGCATAGGGGAGTATCAGAATGGAAACCGGTTAATGGATGGAACCCAGTGTGGTTAGTGCTGGAGCCACTGTTGTTTATGGATCGTCGAACACTCTTTTCTGCAGGCGGCTGGAGGCAGTGTTGAATCTCGCTTGAGTGATACCCATCCTCCTGTATGGCTCAGAGACATGGACCATATACAGTAGACACCTCAAATCGCTGGAGAAATACCACCAACGATATCTCTGCAAGATCTTGCAAATCCCTTGGGAGGATAGACGCACCAAAGTTAACGTCCTCGACCAGGCCAACATCCCCGGCATCGAAGCACTGACCACACTCGACCAGCTTCGCTGAGTGGGCCACATTGTTAGGATGCCTGACACAAGATTCCCAAAGCAAGCACTCTACTCGGAACTCCTTCACGGCAAACGAGCCAAAAGTGGGCAGAGGAAACGTTTCAAGAACTCCCTCAAAGCCTCCTTGATAAAATGCAACATCCCCACCGACACCTGGGAGTCCCTGGCCAAAGACCGCCCCAAGTGGAGGAAGTGCATCCGGAAGGGCGCTGAGCACCTAGTCCCTTTCCCTCAACGACTGTCTGTCCCACCTGTGACAGAGACTGTAATTCTCGTATTGGACTGTTCAATCACCAAAGAACTCATTTTTAGAGTGGAAGCAAGTCTTCCTCGATTCCGAGGGACTGCCTATGATGATGATGATGTTTATGGAATAATGTTCAAGGTATCTTAACTTTGCAGATGACACCAAATTGGGTGCAATGACAAGTGTCTGATAGTCCAGAGTGACCTGGATAGGCAAGGTCAAAGGGCAGAGAGTTGCCAGATGAAATTTATCATGGCTAGTTTGTAAAGTGATGAGGTTAGTTGAAGATGTTAGAATTTAATAACAGGAAAGAGAACTATTGGATATGTGGAGGGGTCTAAGCTGACCCTGAGCTAAGCGGGCTGGGTTATTTTCCGGATAGGAGAAGTGACTTAATAGAAATGTTTAATATTTTCATAGGTAGAGAGATTTGGATTCAAGACACTGTTCTGTTCGGCATAGAGCTCGTGAATGAGGATACATTTTAAGTTAACGGTGTTAAGGGAAACATAACATTTGAGCAACATTTATTTTTAATAAGAGGGTGATAGAATTATGGGGCAGTTTACTATTTGGGTGGTGGAACAGAAAAAGAACTGGACAAGTTCCTGTTAAGAAAGGGGATGTAGGGCTATTAGTTATATAATTATGGTAAAGAACCTAAAGGGCTGGCAGGAAGGAGCAGTGGTGGCCTTCTGCTCAATACCCACCATGTAAATGTGAAGTGGGTTGAAGTACTGAACGTTTGGTCATATCCTTCATTGGTGTGCCTATCCTCAATCCCCCAGGACAGTAAAGTGATTTGTAAGTAATAAATGACTTGTAATGCTTTTTATAATAATGAGTAACATGAATGACATTGTAAGTCTGGAACAAAAGTCGTTTTACTTTCTAATGGGTTCCATTTCTCCACAACTTCACTGGTGATTGTTGGATTAATGCATACAGTATATAAAAAGAAATGCACCAAAACAGCAGAACAAAAACAGTCATACTGACAAAATATTAAATATATCTGTAGTCAATTGACTTTGTTATGCTTAATTATAAATTTATCAGACTTTTGGTAGAGTTCTATATTTTTATTTCACAAATGTTAATTATTTTAAGGTTAATCATCTTATTTGTGTATTGTAAAGATTTACTTGCACTTTCGTCAGTGATTGAGATGCATGGAATTCATTTTGCAGTAGCATGGATGTCATTAGCTGAATGGACACTTCAAATTGTACATGTGGGAGACTCCAACTGTACTAGTGAAGTAGAATTCTTGAAACAAAAATCGCCCCAAAATCTGTTATTTTGTAGATGAGGATTTCAACCATAAAACAGTTGCCAATTTCCTACACAAATAGTGTAAAATACTAGGCATTAGAAGTATACCCATGAGTTTATTTTTGTTGTTTTTGCTCATACCTTTCCTTCCCTGAAGCACAATTCAGGATGGAGATGTTATCAATGGTGTCTACCAACACGTAGCTGGTTGCAAAAAATGCAGGAGTGTTTGGAGTGAACAGCTGTCCAGGTTTCTTTCGTTTTCTCTCGCTATCTGTGTGGAAGTGACCTCACTGGTTCTGTTGCTCACCGTACCATAATCTCCTTATGGGACGAATCATGGCGGTAATCGAAGTCCTAAATGTAATTGCTTTTTTTTAAAAAAAAAAAGTAATTGTGTGAAATGTTGATGCTTGTCCCCTTGGCCCCTGCAACTTAGCTGGTACAGAATAAGAATAATCTTGAACTATGCCTAAAATTAAATGAGCCGTGTTCAGTTTCTATGAATCATAGAATAGTTCTTGTACAATTAATCTTAATGTAAAATGAAGGCCATGCATTGATTTAACATGAAATTGAAAGAATAAAATCAATTGTTAAAGTCAGTTATTTTTGAATTTATGCTGGAATATATTCTTTACTAGTACCTATAACCTAATTAGTCATCTCTGCATAAACTGTAAGTGTTACTGTCAAATGTTGTAATTCAGTCTTGAATTTTCAAATTCAATCAGGCAATTGGGACATCATAGAACTATGGAAATGCACGTTCTGCAATATACAGCAGATATTCAGGTGTTTGTATCAAGACTCTAATCTAGTTGAGGGACTTGGATGGGACTGTAAACTTCCAAGAATGAAGCTGAAGTAAAATTCTAAGTGTTCTGAACCCAGAGATTACTACCATTGTAGTTTGGGCTTTCTCCGAGCACGTTTGTCTTGAGCTCACAACAAAAAGGTGGACTGACAATTTCCATGGTTTTTCTCTGAATCTATTATAATAATTTCAACAGGAGATCAAAAGAATCCCTGCAGAAATTCAGGGCCATGGTTTCCATAAACAGAGTAAGTCTCCAATGAACATTGCCTGTGCCATTCTATGGTGTGGGTGACAAAGCATGCCCTGTATCATCAATCATCCTAATTGAGGTATTGACCATGGAGAACATGTGGGATGCCCACCTTTTTCTCCTGACTCTTAAAAGACAAAGTATTACACTGTCGGACCAATGTGAAAAGGCTTAATCAAATCGATGCATTTGCAGGTTGAATAATAAATACAAACATCGAGTCACTGAGGGATCGATTTTTTTTTTCACTCGCTTCACCTGGCGTTAACTGGAGGGTAACAGTCTCAAAATGGGGCCATTAGCCTTACCACCCAGTTAACCCTGATGATATGGCTCCCACAAACAGCAATGTAATAACAACCAGATAATAATTTTTTTTTAAGTGATGTTGGTTGAGAGATAAGTATTGGCCAGTTCAGTCTCTGGAGTGGTACATTGAACTCGCTTAGAGGTGAGAGTGCTACCAAAGAGCCATGGCTGTTGTCTAACTAAACTAATGATTAAATCATACAACACAGAATACAGAAATCTCTCTATTTTGATACAAATAGGATAAAACTTTGACTTTATTCTTTAGCATCCATTGTTTTATGTAATGTCCTCTGTTTTCTCAGTTATTAAAGCTAGACTCTTGACACAAGATCCCCTTTTTAAACTTTAAATTACAACAAACATTAACGGCCATAGGTTTTGTTTCCATCCATTTTTATTAGAATAGATTTTCGTCTTTACCACCTGATAATCTGGCAGAACAGACAGCCTAGGCAGAGTCAACATGGTTTTATGAAAGGGAAATCATGTTAAATAAATTTGAGGATGTAACTAGCAGGTTAGATTAAAGGGAGCCAGTGAATGTAGCATATTTGGATTTCCAAAGGCATTCGATAAGGTGTTACATAAAAGGTTTCTACACAAGATAAGGGCTCATGTGATTGAGGTATTATATTAGCATGGATAGAGGATTGGTTGACTGACAGAAAATAGGTAGTGGGGATAAACTAATCCTTTTCCAGTTGGCATGCCACAAGGATCGGTGCTTGGGCCTCAGCTATTTACAATCTCTATATTAATGACTTTGATGAAGGGACAAAGTGCAATGTATCCAAGTTTGTGACTACAAAGCAAGGTGGGAAAGTAAGCTGTGAGGAGCACACAAAGAGCCTTCAAAGGCAGATTAAGTGAGTGGGCAATAAAGTGGCAGATGGTTTATAATGGGAGGAAATATGAGGCTATTCACTTTAGTAGAAGGAATAAAAAGGAACTATTAAATGTTGGTGTTCAGAGATTTAGATGTCATTGTACAGGAAACACAAAATCAGCATGCAGTTACAGCAAGCACTTTGGAAGGCAAATGGCCTGTTGAGGGCTTTGATGAGACCACACCTGGAGTACTATGCACAGTTTTGGTCGTCTTATCTGAGGAAGGACAGACTTACCTTTTCAGGCAGTGCAAGAAAGGTTCACTAACTAGATTGATCCCTGGGATGAGAGGGTTGTCCTATGTGGAGAAATTGAGTAAATTTGGCCTATACTTTCCGAAGTTTAGAAGAATGAGAGGTGATCTCATTGAAACATATATGATTTTGAGGGGGATTGATTGGATCGATGCTGAAAGGTTGTTTCTCCTGGTTGGAGAGTCTAGAACTTTGGGGCATAGCCTCAGGATGAGAGATTGACCATTTAAGATTGAGATGAGGAGGAATTTCTTCACTGAGGGCTGTGAATCTTTGGAATTCTCTACCCCAGAGGGCTGTGGATGCTGAGTCTTTGAGCATATTCAAGGCTGAGTTATAGATTTTTGGATTCTAGGGGAATCGAGGGATATGGGGATCGATGGCAAAGTGGGGTGGAGGTCGAAGATCAGCCATGATATTGAATGATGGAACAGGCTCGAAGGGCCGTATGGTCTACTCCAGCTCCTAATTCTTATGTTATACCTGGCTCATTTTCATTCCATTGATTTTGAGGATGAAAATCTACTCCAGAGTGTTTTTAGTTTAGATTATCTGGGAGTGCTAATGTTTGTACTTTTTACGTGCATATTTTTAAAGTATGTCAGTGTTGTTTTAATGGATAATTAAGCTCTCATGCTCTTGGCTTTAGTAACCTTTCCAAGCTAGTGCCACAGATGAGGTCATCAACAATCACAAACATAAAAAAGCAAAGCATTGACTGAATTAGACTGAATAGAACAAAGAATGTTTAGTTATCCTCTTTAAATTTGCAAATCAATGGCCAGGAATTTGCGGCCAGTGGTGAAGCAAGGCGTTTGCCACAGGCCCTGAAGTAAGCTTTGCACAAAGATCTCGCAATCTCTGTGTTGAGAATTCGGGGTTTTCTGACGTGTAATTCAAATCCGAGTTGTTTAGTTGGAATCCCATAGTGTGACCTGTCTAAGCAGCTAATTAAAACACTGAATTCTCAAAGACTGCGAATGAGGAAGTGGGTAAGCTCTTTAACATTTTTTTTATTAAAGTTAAAATTTTGAGGGAACAAAAGAAAGATTGGGGCTCTCGCATGGGGAAAAGGCAAACCTGAAATAAAGATGAAAAAACTTTTTTTTTTTAAAAAAACATTTTTTTTTCAAGCTTCTTTAAAAAAAAATAAAATTTTTACTAAAATAGATAAATTTGACGTAGCACAAAATTAAAATTAGTTTTTAAGGCCCCTAACCATTGTTCAGCAGTCAGTTCGCTCTTAAGGCCTCAGTTACATCTAATCCCTTTGGTTCTAACTTTTAGTCGGGAACTTAACAGCAGTATTACTGCTGAAGTTTGCGTCCGTTTTCCTGATTTGAGAGATTTTACTGATCGCCATCTCTATGTGCAAGGCGGAGCAAAATGCAGCCGGTGGAGGAGCAGTGAATGACAGACCACAACTTCAGGATTTCCGCATTCGGCTGCACATGCACTAAATTCTGAAGTTGCGGTCAGTTTCAACGGCATAATGCCGGACAATGCTGCCAGTGCGCCATCGTTAGGACCTCAAATTCCAGGCCACTGCTTTGGTTATGTTATTTTGGGTGTGTACCCTTCATTAGATCCGGAGACTGAAAGATGGAGGCAGTTTAGTAAGGTTGGTAAAATAGAGTCAAGGGCCAAGGAGGGGAGGGCAGAAGAAGGGGAAGAGAATCAACAGATTGGGAGTTAATGGGTTAATGACCAGGAAACTGCTGAACAAATGAGCACACCACTTCAAGGTACAGCACAAGACGGTTCAGGAGGGCGACGGCTGTGAAGAGGGTGACTGGATTGGACGTCACCAAGGTCCAGATCGCTGATTTGTGCGTGGGCAGGTACAGCAGGAGCTGCGAGAGATTGCAGTGTGACGTGATCAGGACTCAGGAGAAGCGTGAGTTTCGGGCGTAGCAGTGGCGAGGGCTCGGAGGCAGCACGGGCCAGCCCACACTGCAATATGTGTGCGCGCTAGGTCTGTACAACAGAGCTGGTCTCCAGTTGTCTTGGTTAATCCTTGCCACTGGACCAAGACCTAGCTCTATCAAGCCCATGTGGTGGCTGGTGTGCAACGGCCACCACACGTTAAAATAAAATCCACACACCAGCATCTTCCATCCTTAAACATGTAGTTCGGAACCTAGAATACTAGGTCCTTCATTGAAACACCTGTGAACTCATCCCTTTTTGGTGTGGAAGAAAGTCATCCTTGATACAAGGTATGATGATGTTTAATAAAAAAAACTGTTGATTTATGTAAAATAGCATCTGAGATGATGCAGAAAAGTAAAAAGGAATAAAAAATGTGCAAATAGTTGTGGGCTGAGAAGGTATAGAAGAGGTTCACACAAATCTTCAGTTTTGACAGAGGGTAGGCATCAAAAATGCTTTCTCTTTGTACATGCTGTCTGACCTGCTGTGTATATCCAGCATTTTCTATTTTTACTTCAAACATCTCAGTGCTGTGTGAGCTCACAAGTGGGTATTAACCTCGTTTTTGTGATACAATTACTGCAGCATTACGAGTAATCATTTGCAGTAGATTACAGGGGCAATCTATATATAGTACATTTAGATTCCACAGCTATTGCAAGTGGCATGCAACTATTAACATGTTGCTGCTTCCATTAATCTGTGTCTAGGGTTAAAGTTTGGCTATACTTTGGCACGAAGAGGCTTCTACAAACAGGGCTCGTATTAACAAATGCTCATATCTGTTCACAAAAATATAGGCTATTTATTTTTTTAATAAATGTATATTTGTTAGGTACTTAACCATGCCAACTCTCAAGAAGTTACAACTGAGATGGGAATTTCATTATAGCTTTTCTGGGGTGCCTTCAATGGAAGGTAGATTCAGGCAAGTGTATAACTGGCAGCCGATCTGCTACTGCCAAATTTGTACCTCTCCTGAAGGTGAATTTCACCCACTCTGTCTGAAAATGTTAGTCTGTGGTACGGTAACCTGTATTTTTTGTGTCACAGAACCAGCCACTGAATATGATCTGGTAAAAAGAATTGTTCTGTTAGAATTGCTGTTGATGACTGCCACTAAACCTCTATTCTGAGACGTTTTAGGTGACTGGTGAATACAAGTTGTAATTGAATAAAATTGAATTTTTGGTACATTTTATACAAATGTTACATGTTTAGGCAGTAAGTTACAAATGGGTAAAGAGTTATATTTCAAATTAACAGTGTTTATATATAAAATAGTATGTGGTAGTGGGTTGCTGTTAGATGCCCTAATACTGTAAATCATGCTGTAAATCAGGAGAAAGAGACTGTGTTTGTGGGGAGTGGGGGGCGGAGGGAGGAGAAGAGAGAGAGAGAGAGAGAGAGAGACTGGGTGGGGGGAGAAGAGAGAGAGCGACTGGGACGGGGGGGGGGGGGGAAAGAGAGACTGTGGGGGAGGGGAAAGAGAGAGAGAGAGAGAGAGAGACGGGGGAGGGGAAAGAGAGAGAGAGAGAGAGAGACGGTGGGGGGGGGGGGGGAAGAGAGAGAGAGAGAGACGGGGGGGGGGAAGAGAGAGAGAGAATATGAATTGGGGGGGAGAGAGAGAGGGGGAAGAGAGAATGGGGGGCAGGGGGGAGAGAGATAGAATTGGGGGATTGGGAGGGGGAAGAGAGGGAGAGGGGGAGAGATTGGAGGGGTGGAGTGGGGGGCGGGGGGGGAAGAGAGAGAGCGACTGGTGGGGGAGTTAGAGAGAGAGATTGGGGGGGCAAGGAGGGAAAGAGACTGGGGTCGGGGGAGGAGAGACTTGGGGGTGGGGAAGAGAGAGACTGGGGTGGGGGGTGTGGCGGGGAAGAGAGACTGGGGGGGAAGGGGACGAGGAGAGAGTTTGGGGTGGAAGAGGGAGTGGGGGACACGCGGAGTGAGACAAGCTGGGGGGAGGGAGAGGGAGAGAGAGAGAAAAACTGCTGTCCACTCAACCATAGTTGAAACCTGTGCTTTTTAGTTTTCTAATGACCAACCAGTGACTATCCTCCTTGGCGAGTGGGGGAAGTAAGTGGAATCTTTTGGATTAAGATGGCTCTAAGATGACATACCTGTTAAGTTTGGAACTAAGTTGACCCCATGTAACAGACTCGGTAATTGATAACTGACCAGGCAAGACTGCAGTACCTCAGGCTATTGCTGAAGCTTGACTAACCAGTCTGTTTCACTAGTGAAACCTGGAATAGTGGTCCTATATTAGAAACTGGGATTCTTTCACTTTGTCTCCAGAGAACCATGCAAGCCAACATCTTAATGGTAGGGCGACCCTCACTGATCAAACAGTCCAATCTTTGCCAGGGTTCTGTACTGGTAACTTGTGCAGTTTTAACTTCTTGCGCTCTAGCAGTATCCTTTACACATTTGGAGAGTCCTTAAATTTTGGCACTGTCAATCTGTGCCTCACCTCTTTGTCTTTAAGTTGGGTTGTATCCCTACGTCCGTCGAGGAAAAATGCAATATTGGGCAATCAGAAATTCTGCAGTTGTGGATTTTTCAGTAGGTTGGCTTGGAGATTCTTAAACATGGTGATGAGTTTCTGTTTGCGCCGTATACTTAACTGACCAAAATTAAATAAACTCTCCCTCCAGAGTACGCCCTCTTTTGTTTAAAGAAAGCTCTTTTCTCTGATAAACTCCTTCTCTGCCCACTTCAGTTGAAATTGGAAATTAACTATTCGAGGAAGTTTTGGTTGATAACCTGGTTCCAGCATGTCTACCCTATGCCACTGGGACACCTGGCTACATCTGAATGGATATGCTAAGGATATTGGTATTCTCTTAAGTTGCTTGTTTTATTCAGTATAAAGAGCGGTCGGTTATCAGTTTGTCTTCGTCTTTGAAGGCCCTGACCTGCGTGAGAACACCAGCGGCATGTCGGGGTCATAAAAGGAATGGAGGTGTGGTGCCTGGGAGCAGCGTGGAGGCATACCACTTCAGGGAGTAGCACGAGCTGTGACAGCAGTGAAGAATGACATCATCAAGGTCCAGGTCGGTGATTGGAGCGTGGGCAGACACAGCAGGAGCAGCGAGAGACTGTGGAGGGATGTGATCAGGGCCCAGGAGAGGCATGAGTTCGGGGCAGGGGCCCAGGGGCAGCACGGGCCAGCCCACACCGCGATATGTGAGCGCACTAGGTCCATGTAGTAGAGCAGGTCTCCAGTCGTCTTGGATAACCCTTGCCACTGGACCAAAACCCAGCTCTGTCAAGCCCGTGTGGTGGCTAGTGTGCAACGGTCACCACACGTTTATAAAAAAAAAATCCACGCACTGGCATCTTTCACCCTTCAGGATGTAGTTCAGGACCTGGAATATTAGGTCCTTCATTGAAACACTTGTGAACTCATCCTTTTTTGGCGTGGAAGCAAGTCATCCTCGTTTCGAGGGACCGCCGATGATGATCAGTTTGTAAACTCTATTGTAGAGCGCTTCTGCAAGGAAATTAAATATTGAAAGAGATAATCTCTCCGCTCTTGAATCTATGTGCTGTGCAAAGGTTTGCTTCAGTAAAATGTCAAATTTGTTGTTCAAAACATGGCATTATTTCCTCAGTATTGTTTATGGTAAATAAAGTATCTCACCAGATTAAAAAATGTGACTTACTCCGTTTGATGTTTGCTATCAAATGGGAAATACAGGATAATTGGATGGGACTAGCGTACTGAGATTAGTGATTAAACCACATATTACAAGTGATGTAAAGTTGTGAATATCCTTTTGGTCTGCTTACCAATTCTGCAAAATAAATTATAATTCCCTAATCTTGAAGTTTAATATTTACATCATTGAAGTGCTCAGAAAGCCAACTCTTGTTGCTTTTTTTTTTAAGTTGACATTTACATTTTACTGTAGGTACTCACTTTGACCGAGATGAAAGTCTATTGACCTGCTCCAGTGATGCAGTTAGATTATGGCACTGTTCAAGGGTAATTTATCTCAGTGGCTGGTATAAAAGATGCCCAACGAGTGCTACATTTGGTTTAACCTAATATTTTAAAACTTAGTTGTATTGATTAATTTATTGTATGATTGGCCCACAAATTCACAATTACCATTTCTTAGTTCATTGATGTGTTTGCTAGGTGACCCAGTGGTAGTAATCTTGATTCTGAGTACAAAGGTTGGGGGGTTCAAGCCTCACTCCAGAGCAAATTGACTCATACTTCAGTGCAACACTGAGGGAATGCTTCACCATCAAAGGTGTTGTCTCTCAAATGACATGTGAAACAGTCTGCCCTCTCAAGTGGATGTCAAAGATTACATGGCACTATTTGAAGAAGAGCAGGAGAATTATTTTGGTATCCTGACCAACATTTATTCCTCCGCCAACAACACAAGATTATCGAGTCATTTATCTCCGTGCTGTATGTAGAGTGATAGAATCATAGAAATTTATGAAGGAGGCCATTCGTCCTATCGTGTCTGCCGGCCAAAAAAGAGAGATCTAGCCGAATCCCACTTTCCAGGTTTTAGTCCGTAGCCTGCAGTTTACGGCACTTCAAGTGCATGTTCAAGTACTTTTTAAATGTGATGAGGATTCCTGCCTCTACCACCCTTTCAGGCGGTGTTACAGACCACCTCCGGGTGAAAAAAGTTCTTCTTGACGACCCTCTAATCCTTCCACTAATTACTTTAGATATATGTCCCCTGGTTATTGACCTCTCTGCTAAGGGAAATAGGTCCTTCCTATCTACTCTATCTAGACCCGTCATAATTTTATACACCTCAATCAGGTCTCTGTTCGGCTTCCTCTGTTCCAAAGGGGAAAAAAAGAGCCAATCTTTCCCAATGGCTAAAATTCTCCAGTCCTGGCAACATCCTTGTAAATCTCTTCTGTAACCCTCTCTAGTGCAATCACATCTTTCCTGTAATGTGGTGACCAGAACTGCATGCAGTACTTTAGCTGTGGCCTAACTCGTGTTTTATACATTTCAAGCATAACCTCCCTACTCTTGTATTCTATGCCTTGGCTAATAAAGGAAAATATCCCGTGTGCCTTCTTAACCACCTTATTTACCTGTCCTGCAACCTTCAGGGATCTCTGGAGATGCACTCCAAGGTCTCTTTGTTCCTCTACACTTCTCAGTATCCTACCATTTAATGTGCATTCCCTTACTTTGTTAGCCTTCCCGAAATGCAATACCTCACAATATTATGGATTGAATTCGGTTTGCCATATTTCTGCCTGCCTGACCAGTCCATTGATACCTCCCTGCAGTCTGCAGCTTTCTTCCTCATTATCAACCACGTGGCCAATTTTTGTATCCTCTGCAAACTTCTGAATTGTGACCCCCTACATTGAAGTATGTCGGATCTTGCTGTTTACAAATTGGCTGCCGTGTTTGTCTACATTACAACACTTCATAGACGTCAAAAATACTTCATTGGCTATGAAGCCCTTTGGAACGTCCTGAAGACGTGAAAGATTCTATATAAATGCAACTTGTTTTTTTCTTTATATGTTTGTAGTCATCAAGGTTAGTGGATGGGAACACTTCTCAATTTTGGGCACCAACCCGATGTAGGTGAAATATAACATGGTCAAATATAAAGTGAAAATTTCTTTACCATATTCCAAATATGTATCTTTACTTTGGAAGATTGTTGTCTACGACACCAGTGTGAAATATCTATTCCTTGCACCAACCGCCCTTTTAGTCTTCTGGAGTTAGATTGTCAGTTTAGGCTTACCTGTTGTTAGTTTTCTATTGCATCCTCTAGGAATGTTAGAGACGAGTCAAATCCATTTTATGTAGGATCCTTGCACCTAGTAGAGAGCCGAGGCTATCATCCCAATAGTGCCGGCCTCATCTGAACCTAGGTGGCAAGGATTACAGCATCTAGTCCCTGCTATGACTGCTTTTTAAATAAATATTCTTTATTAACCTTGAACGCCCTTTTGAGTTCTGTACAATGATGCTAACTGTCCACAAGTAAATTGTGGAACTGATATTTGCATTGCATTGACTTGAAACTCAGCAGCTAAAACTTTTAAATTTGAACTATGTAATATATGTGCTTGTTTCAGTTTTGATAGACAAGTATGTTGGTGAACTGAAGAGTTCCTTTGTGTTGCTTGGGTTAGGGGATGAATGTAGAAACAAAGGGCCCAAGTTTCGAGCCGCGCCTAGAACGGCGCAGTCCCGACCTGGACGCCCATTTTTCGCGCCACAAAGTGCGCCTAAAAAAACCCTCCAGATTCTCCACCTCCCTGCAGGTCCTCTGGCCCTCGGCGCAGCGCAGCAGGAGCTGTAGGAGGCGGAGCCAGGTCCCTGCGCTGAAAACAGTGCCGGGACCTCTGCACATGCGCGCTACAGTGGGCGCGCATGTTCAGTAGTTCCAGGCGCCCAAAACTGTGTGGGAGGGGCCCGAAGCACGCAGCCCCTAGCCCTGGCCGAATGGCCTCACTGGGGCTGCGTGAATAAGGCTCCTCCCACGGCCAGCTCCTGCTTCCTCCCGACCTGACTCGACTCCCACTTCCCGCCTCCGGACCGGAACTGACACCCGCTCCCCGCCCCCGGACCGGACCCGACACCTGCTCCTCCCCGCCCCCGGACCGGACCCGACACCTGCTCCCCGGACCGGACCGGACACCCGCTTCCCCCCCCCCCCCCCCCCCAGCCCCCGGACCGGACCCGACACCCGCTCTCCCACCCCCCCCCACCCCCCCAGCCCCCGGACTGGATCCGACCTGACCTCCCTCCCCCCGACCTGACCCCTCTCTCCCTCTCCCTCCCTCCCACCACCCCCCCCACCCCGACCCGACCCAACGCCACCTACCTGTAAATCTGGTGCTGGGGACGGGCCCTGCCCGAAGTCTCGGGCCCGGCTCGTTCAGCCTCCCCCCCCCCCCCCCCAATCTCCTTCTCCCCCCCCCCCCCCAATCTCCTTCTCCCCCCCCCCCCAATCTCCTTCTCCCCCCCCCCCCAATCTCCTTCTCCCCCCCCCCCCAATCTCCTTCTCCCCCCCAATCTCCTTCCCCCCCCCAATCTCCTTCCCCCCCCCCAATCTCCTTCCCCCCCCCAATCTCCTTCCCCCCCCCCAATCTCCTTCCCCCCCCCCAATCTCCTTCCCCCCCCCCAATCTCCTTCCCCCCCCCCAATCTCCTTCCCCCCCCCCAATCTCCTTCCCCCCCCCAATCTCCTTCTTCCCCCCCCCCAATCTCCTTCCCCCCCCCAATCTCCATCTCTTCCCCCCCCCATCTCCATCTCTTCCCCCCATCTCCATCTCTTCCCCCCATCTCCATCTCTTCTCCCCCCCCATCTCCATCTTTTCCCCCCCATCTCCATCTCTTCCCCCCCCCCCCCATCTCCATCTCTTCCCCCCCCCCCCCCATCTCCATCTCTTCCCCCCCCCCCCATCTCCATCTCTTCCCCCCCCCCCCATCTCCATCTCTTCCCCCCCCCCCCATCTCCATCTCTTCCCCCCCCCCCCCATCTCCATCTCTTCCCCCCCCCCATCTCCATCTCTTCCCCCCCCCCCATCTCCATCTCTTCCCCCCCCCCCCATCTCCATCTCTTCCCCCCCCCCATCTCCATCTCTTCCCCCCCCCATCTCCATCTCTTCCCCCCCCCATCTCCATCTCTTCCCCCCCCCATCTCCATCTCTTCGCCCCCCCCATCTCCATCTCTTCCCCCCCCATCTCCATCTCTTCCCCCCCCATCTCCATCTCTTCCCCCCCCATCTCCATCTCTTCCCCCCCCCCATCTCCATCTCTTCCCCCCCCCCATCTCCATCTCTTCCCCCCCCCCATCTCCATCTCTTCCCCCCCCCCCCATCTCCATCTCTTCCCCCCCCATCTCCATCTCTTCCCCCCCCATCTCCATCTCTTCCCCCCCCATCTCCATCTCTTCCCCCCCCATCTCCATCTCTTCCCCCCCATCTCCATCTCTTCCCCCCCCCCATCTCCATCTCTTCCCCCCCCCATCTCCATCTCTTCCCCCCCCCATCTCCATCTCTTCCCCCCCCATCTCCATCTCTTCCCCCCCCATCTCCATCTCTTCCCCCCCATCTCCATCTCTTCCCCCCCCCATCTCCATCTCTTCCCCCCCATCTCCATCTCTTCCCCCCCCATCTCCATCTCTTCCCCCCCCATCTCCATCTCTTCCCCCCCCCCATCTCCATCTCTTCCCCCCCCCCCATCTCCATCTCTTTCCCCCCCCCCCCATCTCCATCTCTCCCCCCCCCATCTCCTTCTCCCCCCCCATCTCCTTCTCCCCCCATCTCCTTCTCCTCCCCCCCCCCCCCCCCATCTCCTTCTCCTCCCCCCCCCCCCCTTCAAACACAGACACTGACAGACAGAGAATGAGACACACAGACAGACAGAGAGATAGAGACACTGACAGAGACACACTGGGGGTGGGGGGCGGGGGGGGGGAGGCATCCCAGCACGCTGTTGGAGGGCTCCCGGTGCTGCAGTCGGTAACTAGAAAATGTTTTATTTATTGATTTAAAAAAAAAAATTATTTCTTATTAATTTTATTGGTTGATTTATTGATGTATTTATCATTTATTATTGATGATGGCTCTTTATTTGTAAAACTGAAGTGTTTAATGTTTGTAAACTTCCCTTTAAACACCGCCCCCCCACCCCCCACCATTCCCTACGCCTGATTTGTAACCTACGCCTGATTTTCTAAAGTGTAGACAAGGTTTTTTCGAGCGTACAAAAATCTTCACTTACTCCATTCTAAGTTAGTTTGGAGTAAGTTTTCACTGACGAAACTTTGAAAACAGGCGTAAGTGGCCGGACACGCCCCCTTTTGAAAAAAGAATTCTGTTCCAAAGTGAAACTGTTCTAACTGACTAGAACTGGAGCAAACTAAATGACGAGAATTCCGATTTCTAAGATACTCCATTCTACACCAGTTGCTCCTAAAAATCAGGAGCAAATCATGTGGAAACTTGGGGCCAAACTGTTACTGAGTGCTGCAGTTGCTACCTGTTGTGCCAGTTGAAATTTTTGAATATGTTCGAATTTGTATCCCTATAATGTTGAGTTGAACTGAGGCTGTGCATGCTGACAGTTTTTGAGGTAAAGGGACTGTTTATAGCCAACAATCCCATCTGTTCAAAGGTTAAGGTAATCTATTATGGTTTAATGTCAGCAGAATATGTGTTTACTGTTGCAGCTTTATTGCTCATTAAACTGATGGGGCAAGAGTGCATTTGTCAGCAGAAGTCTCTTTACCATGGCTAAGGGTTGCTATTTGTATCTGTGTTCTTCCCTGTCATTCACATTCCATAAGTGGTAAAGGTTAAGTTCTGGGATGTGAGGAAGCACTGTGTGTGAATGACCTTGTCTTTTAGTGATGATGATGTTTAAACTTGTAGCACAGTAATTGATAACCATATTTAGAGTTATTTTCAGCATTGTTAAGATTTGCATACTTCAGTGGAGTAGGTGGGATATCTGAGTGCCACGGTGCCTTATTACAAGCAGTCTTTTTTTAGGTTGGTAGACTGTTTTGTGTCAATAAACACCTAATGAAAGTTTATTTTGTTTCCTTCTGAATGCTAACATTATTGATCATCTTGATCACAGCATATGTTGGATAATAGAACAATCACTGCCTTTTCAAAGTAACTTTTTATATGTAAAACGCATAAGAACATACTTTCTAAATGCATATCATGTTTTCATTAAGAATAAACAACAGATTTTAATACACTGGGAAGGGTATTACAGTTTCATTAATTGTGTTGTACTGTGATATTGCTGCATTTTACTGCACTGCTGAATACATTTTGTTCTGGAAATTCCATTTTTGAAATAAGCAAATGTTATTGTGAAACTGGGCCAAGTTTGAAAACGAATGTGTTTGACGGAAATAAATCTTATTCAGCACATTTCTCAAATACTGTACATCAATTTGGGATGGACCCGGCTGAACAGATGGACTCTCATCCATCATCATCCACATTTAACCAGCACGGGATTGGGCCACCACCACTTTCTTCTTTTCTGTGTTTGTGGTCCTTTGTTTTGTTGCCAGAATTGACGGTGAATTATTTTTCTTGATGGTACTAGTCTGTCTTTATTTTGGTCTTCCTTGGAACCTTATTTCCCACCTTACCTTTTTATAGTTATTTTTGACAGGTTATACTTTTTTATTCTTTCTATAAGTCCAAGCTAAATCAATCTTCTCCACAGCTATTTTCAACCTGACAATTTATAAACTTTTCCTTGTATTCAACTTTGAAAAGATGTTGATCCTCTGTGTATCTGATTTTACTGCAGTGCAATAAGACCGATGAACAAAGATGTTCAGTTTTGTATTCCTTATCTTGTTGGATCAATTTCTCCTTTTCTAATTTTAATTCGTCGGTTACTTTTAACATTTTGTAAGTGCTCCTCATTTTTAGTAAATCTTCAAGTATAAAAAGGAAACACTAATCCAATTAGTTAAGTCAGTGGTGATTCAAAATTAAATACTCTGGTTTCTTCAAGCTTTTAGCCTGGAATTTGTGGTTGGAAAGCCGTCATTCTGCCTTCGAATCTGACCACAACTTCAGGAATTGGCACAGGTGCAAACGGAAATCTTGAATTTGCAGTCTGTCATTCACAGCTTGGAAATGGGCTACACTGTGCCCTACCCCGTTCCCCCCCACAGAGCCGGCAATCTGTGTAATCACCCAAATCAGGGAATCTGATGCAAACTTCAGCTCTTCTGCAATAATTACGCTGTTAAATCTCCCGCTAAAATTTAGACTCAAAGGGATCAAGTGTAACTGTGGTTTTAACAGTGTATTGACTGCTAAACAAAAGTTAAGGACCTGAAAAACTAATTTAAATGTGCAGTGTGAAATTTGTCCATGTTAATAAAAATTAAACATTTTAAGAAACTTAATAAAAATGTTTTAGGTTTGTTCATCTTTATTTCAGGTTTGCTTTTTCCTCATGTTAGAGCCCCAATCTTTGTTTTGTTCTCTCTCTCATTTTTTTAAAAGTTAGAATTTTAAGAGTTTCCTGGTTCGCTGTCTGAAAATTCTGCGTTTTGATTGGCTGCTTAGACAGCTAGTTGACGTCACAGCAGCTCCCATTATGGGATTCCCACTAACCTCCGTTGATTTGAATTGATGTTGGGAAACCCAAGATTCTCGACAGAGATCGCGAGATCCTTGTGCGAAGCGTACTTTGGGGCCAGAGGTGAAATCTTTGCCACTGACCACAAATTCCAGGCCATTGTCTTCAACTGTCAGTTCCATTTTCTGTGCAGTTCCATCGTGAGTACACTGCTTAACCCTTTCTGTTTGAGAATATTGAGATTTTGAAATCTAGATCTAAAAAAAACCTGTGGGGCCACTGATATATTCTTTACAACATCACAACATGCACGGACTACAGGATGGTTCGACAGGAACTTGTCATGTAACCTTGTCACACAATCTTTTTATTATATATGTAAATAGTTGTATTACCACAGTAGTCTACGAGGTTGAGCAGTAGTCCACTAGGAGGAGCTCTATATTACACTTCTCCCTCCTTAATGAAAACGTAATCATAACAAAATAATAATAATACATAACTTGGTTATGAATTTGTTTTGCCATATTTACAAATCAAACTTAACCACTTGTTTTCTGTTTCGAAGAGGAACCTTCTTGAACAGAACTTTCCAAATTTGTGTTGGGACTTGAGCTCATTCTATGCTGAGCCTGAGGAGAGTATTTCTCCAAGGGCAACCCTTGATCCACATGTGGACTCACTATAACTTCAGGCTGTTTGTCTGCCTGACTCAGACTCGGAGGCTTAAATGTTGACTTTCCCTTGGACTTGTTTCTAGTACATCTGATGTAGAATTTGAAATAAAAACAGAAAATGCTGGAAATCTCAGCGGGTCAGGCAGCATCTGTGGAGAGAGAAACAGAGTTAATATTTCAGGTCGATGACCCTTCGTACTCTACTTGTAACAAGACTATTTGACTCATCAGAAATAATCAAATCTTTCCAAGTTTCAACTCCTTCCACATCTGTAGTTAAAATATGATCAATGTGAACAAACCTAACCTGTCCAAGATTAAACACCTTGACCAAAAATGTGAATGGACCACATATCTTCACTACTCTTCCTGGTAACCACCATAACCATTCATTCCAACCTTCTGATTCAATGTCATACTTCTCTCTCTTACTCTACCTCCTATCATGATTTTCTTTCTATCTTAATAGTTTCTCTTCTACTGACTATGCCAGGTTTGGCTTTAACAACGAGAACCTGTTTGTGGCTGTCGTTTGAGAAACCAATCTGCTAATGTTCTACAGTAGTTGTATGAGGAGTATTACGATAAGTAATTAGAAAATTTGCCAAATTGTGATCCAACAACAATTGTCATTTCTTTCGATTTGGATCTAACCTTTGCTTGATGAAGGCACGTCTTACAATTTGTACTGTGCGCTCTGCTGCACGATTTGAAGCAGGGTGGTATGATGGACCTTTGGCATGACTCGCCTCCGAGTCAGAAGGTTGTGGGTTCAAAGTGCCACTCCGGGGACTTGAGTACAAAAAAATCTAGGCTGACACTTGAGTGCAGTGCTGAGGGAGTGCCGCGCTGTCTGAGCTGCCGTCTTTCGGATGAGATGTTAAATCGAGGCCCCGTCTGCCCCCTCAGGTGGCCCTAAAAGATCCAATGGCACTATTTCGACATCAGTCATGTTGGCCTTCATAGCTAGGGGATTTGAGTATAGGAGCAGGGAGGTCTTACTGCAATTGTACAGGGCCTTGGTGAGACCACACCTTGAATATTGTGTTCAGTTTTGGTCTCCTAATCTAAGGAAGGACATTCTTGCTATTGAGGGAGTGCAGTGAAGGTTCACCAGACTGATTCCCAGGATGGCAGGACTAACATATGAAGAAAGACTGGATCGACTAGGCTTATATTCACTGGAGTCTAGAAGGATGGGAGGGGATCTCATAGAAACATATAAAATTCTGACAGGACTGGACAGGTTAGATACAGGAAGAATATTCCTGATGTTGGGGAAGTCCAGAACCAGGGGTCACAGTCTAAGGATAAGGGCCATTTAGGACCGAGATGAGGAGAAATTTCTTCACTCAGAGAATTGTGAACCTGTGGAATTCTCTACCACAGAAAGTTATTGAGGCCAGTTCGTTAGATATAGTCAAAAGGGGGTTAGATATGGCCCTTGCGGCTAAAGGGATCAAGGGGTATGGAGAGAAAGCAGGAGTGGGATACCTAAGTTGCATGATCAGCCATGATCTTATTGAATAGTGGTGCAGGCTCGTAGGGCCGAATGGCCTACTCCTGCACCTATTTTCTATGTTTCTATGTTTCTATGTTTCACATTGTTTCTGCTCATGAACTGCAAATTCTTAACAAAATTGCGACCCATTATCAGAATCAATCTATTCTGGGAGTCCATATGAAGAAAACAATCTTCGCAAATTGTCTAATGTTTTACTTGTTGTTTTCCACATCGGAAATACCTCTACCCACTTCAAATGACTGTAAATCACAATGAACAATTGCTGTCCTTTTAGTTCATCGAAATCTACATGTAACCTTTGCCTTTCCATGGCTGTAATGGTACTGATGGTGGTTTCTTGCTTACCGATTGACTTTTTGGACACTGACTAATGATGTATTCCATCTCTTTATCTAAACCTGGTCACCATAAGTAACTGCATGCAAAACTCCTGGTCAAGCACATTCCCAGGTACTGGTCATGAATTTATTTGGAATAACCACTCTTGAATCCCACACGATACAATCTTTATCCACTGATGATTCATTCCTACACACGATGTATGGATGAATATCTTTCTCTGATACCTGGTTTGGCCATCCATTTGCTATGTAATCATACACCGTTGATATAACTGGGTCACATTGACAGAAAAAATTAAAAAAGCAAATTATACTTTAAATGGAGAAAAATTGCAATACAGAGGGACCTGGCAATCCTTGTGCATGAAACACAAAAAGTTAGTATGCAGGTGCAGCAAGTAATCAGGAAGGTAAATGGAATGTTGGCCTTTATTGCAAGGGGAATGGAATATAAAAGCAGGGAAGTCCTGCTACAACTGCACAGGGTATTGGTGAGGCCACATCATACAGTTTTGGTCTCCTTATTTGAGGAGGGATATACTTGCATTGGAGGCAGTTCAGAGAAGGTTCACTAGATTGATTCCTGAGATGAAGGGGTTGACTTATGAAGAAAGGTTGAACAAGTTAGGCCTGTACTCATTGGAGTTCAGAAGGATGAGAGGTGATCTTATTGAAACATATAAGATAATGAAGGGGCTTGACAAGGTAGATTCAGAGAGGATGTTTTCCCCTTGTGGGGGAATCTAGAACTCGGGGGCATAATTTCAGAATAAAGTGTCGCCTATTTAAAACTGAGATGAGGTGAAATTTCTTCTGAGGGTTGTAAATCTGTGGAACTCTCTCACCCAGAGAGCGTTGGAGGCTGGGTCATTGAAGATGGACAGAATTTATTGCGATAAGCAAGTGAAGGGTTATGGGGAGTGGGCAGGGAAGTAGAGCTGAGCCCATGATCAGATCAGCCATGATCTTCTTGAATGGCGGAGCAGGCTCGAAGGGCCAAATGGCCTGCTCTTGCTCCTATTTATTATGTTATGTTTGGTTGCTCTACCAATCTCTTCAGCTGTGACTGGCAGTTCATCAATGTCTGAAAAATAGAACATTTCTTCTACCTTAGAGATAATGTTCTCAGTCTCTTGTCTTTTGAGTTCTTGCTCAACTTTCTCCTTGAGTGCATATGGTACGGGACATGGCTTGCAGTAAACTGGTTTAGCATCCTTCTGTACTCTGACACTCACCTTGAAGCTTTGGATCAGACTGTCTGTTTCGTGGAACACCTTTGGATACTGTTTGATGATATCATCCTTTGGTGCAAAACTTGTTTCCACATGTAAAATCTCATTCCAATCCAGCTTCAGTGATCCCAACCAATTTCTACCAATCAAGGCAGGCTTGTCTCCTGCCATGACTAAGAGACGCAAGCTCTGAAACTGATCTTTGTATTTCACTGGTACGGTGATGCATCCTACCACAGAGATTTGCTCTCTTGAGTAGCCTCACAGCTCTATCTTTGACTTCTCCAGTGGAAAATCACTCAACGTCGAGATATAGCAATTCCGGTACTAGGCTCACGGATGCACCAGTGTCGATTTCCATGGTTCTCCTGGTTCTTGCAATGTCTACTTGGATGACGATACTTCGCAAATTGCTGTTAGATACCCTTGTGCTCCTGATGACGTGTATCTCCAGAACCTCCTAGTTCTGTTGCTTTTCTTCAATGCTATTTAGTGTCTGGCAGTTTCTACTTCGAGCATTGAACTTCGGGTTACTCTTCAGTCGGCACGCCTTCACAAGATGCCCTGTTTTCTTGCAGAAGAAACACTCTGCCTTCACATGGACAGCTTTGAGCAATGTGTTGTCCCAGGCACTGATAGCACAACTTCAATTCACTGTTACCTTGGCCAGTTGCTGAGGCCTTGGGGCCCAACTGCCTTTTTACTTTTAACCTGCAGGCGATTCACCTCGGTTATCTGACAACTGGAAATGGCTCTCAATTCTCAGGGGGGGGGGGGGGTTTTGGTCGGCCATATCCATCAATATAGCTGTCTGACACGATAAATAAAAAGTCAAGTTAGGAGTTGTCAACAACTTTCTTCTGATTGCTTCACTTATCATCCCACAAACAAAGCGGTCACGCAGTGTTCGGTCCTGAAAGTTTCTGAAATGGCAGTGAATGGATAGCTTTTGTAAAGTTACAATGTACTCACTGATACCCTCATCATTCAACTGATTTCCAATCCAAAATGATAACTTTCAGCAATTTCCAGGGGTTCAGGACTGTAGTGCTGTTCTAACTTCCTTAGAATCTTTGTCAGTGGTGTGTCCTTCAGCTTGATGGGAACAAGCACATTTTTCAGGGTTTCATTAAACCTCAGGGCCTGCTTCAGTCAAGAAAATAGCCCGTTTCCTTTCCAACACAACCAGTCTATGTTTTCATCATCGGGGACTTCGACAATACTATTTGTTATATATGTAAACATAGAAACATAGAAAATAGGTGCGGGAGTAGGCCATTCGGCCCTTCGAGCCTGCACCACCATTCAATAAGATCATGGCTGATCATTCACCTCAGTACCCCTGTCCTGCTTTCTCTCCATACCCCTTGATCCCTTTAGCAGTAAGGGCCAAATCTAACTCCCTCTTGAATATATCCAATGAACTGGCATTAACCACTCTCTGCGGTAGGGAATTCCACAGGTTAACAACTCTGAGTGAATGGCTTACCCCTTGTCCTTAGACTATGTCCCCTGGTTCTGGACTTCCTCAACATCGGGAACATTCTTCCTGCATCTAACCTGTTCTGTCCAGTCAGAATTTTATATGTTTCTATGAGATCCCCTCTCACCCTTCTAAACTCCAGTGAATACAGCCCCAGTCGATCCAATCTCTCCTCATATGTCGGTCCCGCCATCCCGGGAATCAGTCTGGTGAACCTTCGCTGCACTCCCTCAATAGCAAGAATGTCCTTCCTCAGATTAGGAGACCAAAACTGAACACAATATTCCAGGTGAAGCCTCACTAAGGCCAAGGACAACTGCAGTAAGACCTCCATTCTCCTGTACTCAAATCCCCTAGCTATGAAGGCCATCATACCATTTGCCGCCTTCGCAGCCTGCTGTACCTGCATGCCAACTTTCAATTGACTGATGTACCATGACACCCAGGTCTCGTTGAACCTCCCCCTTTCCTAATCTGCCGCTATTCAGATAATAATCTGCCTTCGTGTTTTTGTTACCAAAGTGGATAACCTCACATTTATCCACATTATACTGCATCTGCCATACGTTTGTCAAGTCACCCTGCAGCCTCTTGGCGTCCCCCTCACAGCTCACATCACCACCCAGCTTAGTGTCATCTGCAAACTTGGAGATATTACACTCAATTCCTTCATTTAAATCATTAATGTATATTGTAAATAGCTGGGGTCCCAGCACTGAGCCCTGTGGCATGCCACTAGCCATTCTGAAAAGGACTCAATGATCCCAACTCTCTGCATTCTGTCTGCCAACCAGTTCTCTATCCACGTCAGTACATTACTCCCAATACCATGTGCTTTGGTAACCCATGGTAACCCTTAGCAACCTGTATCAGACCACCACCAGAGGGCCCACCTGTTGGAGTCCCAAGGGATCCCAGCATCCCTTGGGAGCACTGTATATAAGCAGGGCTTCCACGTGGTACCTGCATTCTGGAGTCTAATTAAATGAGCTAAGGTCACACTTACTCAGTGCATACAGTACTCAGTTTCATCCTTTATTATGAGCATAATACTATTCGCGGTGAAAAACATGTCTAGCCACTCCAAATACGCTTCGAAAGTTTCTCGGTCATGATGGAACTCACCCAAGTGTCCCATTATTCCCATAGGCACAGCCATCTGGACTTGAAGCAGAGTGATTGAAATTTGCCTTGAATTTTTAGCTGTGCTGTAAAACAAAGAACCTCTGTTGTTTGGCTGGATGATCCACCAACAAAAATTTCAGCTTGGAAATCTGATTCTCCTATTTTCATTGCCAATGTAATATATTCTTTGACATCACAATACACACAGACTACAAATTGGCTCGACAGGAACTTGCCATGTGACCTTTAACAACTTGGAAGAAGGGACTGAGTGTAATGTAGCCAAGTTTGCTGACGATACAAAGATGGGAGGAAAAGCAATGTGTGAGGAGAACACAAAAAATCAGCAAAAGGACATAGACAGGCTAAGTGAATGGGCAAAAATTTGGCAGATGGAGTATAATGTTGGAAAGTGTGAGGTCATGCAATTTGGCAGAAAAAAAAAATCAAAGAGCAAGTTATTATTTAAATGGAGAAAGATTGCAAAGTGCTGCAGTACAGCGGGACCTAGGGGTACTTGTGCATGAAACACAAAAGGATAGTATGCAGGTACAGCAAGTGATCAGGAAGGCCAATGGTATCTTGGTCTTTATTGCAAAGGGGATGGAGTATAAAAGCAGGGAAGTCTTGCTACAGCTATACAAGTTATTGGTGAGGCCACACCTGGAGTACTGCGTGCAGTTTTGCTTTTCATATTTACGAAAGGATATACTTGCTTTGGAGGCAGTTCAGAAAAGGTTCACTAGGTTGATTCCGGGGATAAGGGGGTTGACTAATAAGGAAAGGTTGAGCAGGTTGGCCCTCTACTCATTGGAATTCAGAAGAATGAGAGGTGATCTTATCGAAACGTATAAGATTATGAGGGGGCTTGACTAGGTGGATGCAGAGTGCAGAGAGGATTTTTCCACTGATGGAGACTAGAATTAGAGGGCATGACCTTAGAATAAGGGGCCGTCCATTTAAAACTGAGATGAGGAGAAATTTCTTCTGAGGCTGGTAAATCTGTGGGATTCGCTGCCTCAGAGAGCTGTGGAAGCTGGGACATTGAATACATTTAAGACAGAAATAGACAGCTTCTTAAAAGATAGGAGGATAAAGGGTGGGGGAGTGGGCGGGGAAGTGGAGCAGAGTCCATGATCAGATCAGCCATGATCTTATTGAATGGCGGAGCAGGCTCGAGGGACCGTATGGCCTACTCCTGTTCCTATTTCTTATGTTCTTATCCTTTTATTATATACATCAATAGTTTTATTAGCACTGTAGTCCACGAGGTGGAGCAGTAGTCCACCATGGGGAGCTCTATATTACAGCCACGATCATGGCAGTTACGCTGGCATCGTGCCTGCTGTGAAATTCTGCCGCTTACCACGCTGTAGTTTGCCAGATCAGGGAGGAGCCTCCAGGAGTAGGCAATTGGCAGTTTGGAAGCGCATGTATCACAGCCCGCTTTTTCTGAGGAGCCCAGAATCCCCACTGTAAACTGCTGCCTTCTACCCGCTATCTCCTCCCCCACACCCCACATACCACCGCCCCCCTACACACCCCCTTGTGATTGCATCTAGAGCTGCTTTTAAAATGTGGATTTAAAAAAAAAACTCTCCCCAATCCTCAGGGCTCCAGGTTTGCGATTGAAACCAGGCAGGTAGTGGTACTTCAGTTGTTGACTGAGTGTCTCGGAGTGGAAACTCCTGCCTTTAGTCTTTGAAGTCTCTGACCCTGGCCTTGTGCCCCCTTTTGGGGCGGGTAGAGGCTCTGCCCCCACAAGGCCATACAGAAAAGTTGTGCTTCTGGCTGGGACCTGGTGCAGCAATGAGGCATTGGCAGAAGTTGTTGTGACTGTGCTGCGCAAGTAGACCAATCTAGACTTCCAGCTCCTCTCCTATCCAACCTACCCCTCAATGCCCCCGCACCGCCCCTCAATCTTTCGATCATGGGTCTGCCCTTACAGTAGGGCCTTTTTTCCTATTTTAAAAAAAAAAACCCCACCTATTTTCAGGTGGTGTTGAGACATAAGAAGATTTTAACCACTCACCCGCCCTATTCAAGCTGGATGACATGGGTTAAAATCGGGTGCCAGATCTGCAGTACTGTGTATAGTATTGGTTGATGAGACACTGGGGAGATATTCAAGCATTGGAGGCAGTGCAGAGAAGAGCCAGAAAGCTGATCGATAGTATTGGAAGTCTAAGAGTTGAGAGTTTTGAGCTTTTCAGCCTTGAGGTTGAGGTAATCTTATAGAAGTGAGATGATATAGAAGTAAATAAGACAGTAAATAATATAGAAAATATTAAATTAAATTGCAGGAATAGAACAAGGCAAGCTAGAAAAAGACACATTTGGATTGCTATCAGGAAATTCTTCTTCGAACATAGAGTGACCAACTCGTTTGAATGCATTCCTGGATAGCGTAATGGAGGCAAGAGTCCTGGAATCATTTTGAAGAACCAATTGAATGCTGCAATGGAAGGACTTTAGGGTCATTATAGATAAAATAAGATGTGCTGAATAGGTTTACTAATCTGTAATTATCTTGTAATGGTCAAATATGATCCATAACTTGCAAGTTGTGTCTCCATTTACAAATTACCCTTTGAGTTAGAAATGTAAAAGTCTCTCAAGCTGATTGTGTAATTAAGCAGTTTTGGGTAAGGAAACTAGAGTAACACACTTTTTTGTTTATATAAAGCTTTTAATATGGATATTTTTAGCACATTTTTCCCTTTCTCTTTTTTTTGTTTTGTAACGCTATCTCTTCATCTGCCTGGTCTGATGACCTCTGCAGCTGTGAAGGGTGGACAAGGCTTGCTATATGCTCTTTGTAGCCAGGCACTGTTCAGGTGTGACTCTTCTGCTGGGTGATGTCCCAGTCTCTACTGTTACCTTCCTGTACCTCTTGACTCATGAACTGAGCTGAGTGGGAAATGAACCTATTAGCTTGTGTTCGGCATTAGCACATTATTTAAAACCTGTGCAATGCTGAATTTCAATGTAACAAAGCTTTGCAGTTTTAATTGTTCCTTAACTGGATACGACTTTTTTTAAGCACAGATTTTTACAAATCTAGTATTTTCTACTATTTCAACAGATTGCATTCTAATTCTGGTTTTACAATGGAATAAGCAAGTTCTATTAGTTTATCTTAGAATTATCAAACTGGATGGGTCAATATTATTAAATGGATTGCTTCAGACTGAAGAAATTTAAAATCTGACAGATTTTCTATCAGCTAATTTTATACTTATAAAATTGTGTAGGTCTGTCTCTATTTATGGATTGATTGCTGAGTTGCAAAATCTAGCATAGAACTGGAAAAATTACTTCAGAGAAAAATTTAATTTGGCATTACTCTCATGTTCAGTTTTTTATGTGGCTAAAAAGAAATTTCATTAAGGAAAGAAAAGCTAGGTTTCTTGAGTGCTGGTATGCAATAAGGATTCTGAGGCACTGCTACTATTTATTTTGTAAACCAATACCTAACTCAGCATATTGTTGTAAATTATTTTAGAAGTCATTTGTAATATTGTGCCGTGCTTTTTAAAATATTATGGGACATGACCTTGAGCATGCATGCTGGTTAGAATGTTGGCTGTTTTGTTTCATAGCCCTGGGAAGACATTGATCCAAGCACTCAGTGCTGAATTACAGTAGGATAATGGTGATGGAATGATTTATAGCTTGAATACAATTCTCTTTGCAGGTTTACTGATTATCGGAAATGAGAAGTTAAGTGTTTCCCAAGTCTTAAATAACCACTGTACCCGATTTGATGTACCAATCCAATGTACTAACATTAAACGTGTCGCATAAATTCACCCCAAGCAATTTAAAATGTTCCTAGCATTTTTTTTTGTGTGTAAATAGTCCACACTTATTTGCCCTGTAAGCTTTTGTTCCATTACTGTGAAAATGATCTTCCTCCCTGTGGGGGGAATAACCTCGCCTCTTTATTCTTCCTGATTGTTTTTTTTTAAACTTTCAGCTAATGCAAAGCAAATGCCCAGGAAGTGGACAATGCAGAGACAATCAATATTACATGTTAAGTGATGCAATAGAATGGAAAGAAATGTCAAAAGAATAAGTAGAACAAAATTCAAAACTAGAATCTAATCAATCATAGTCCATACTTAAAAAAACAGATTTGACCATATCTTTTAAAAATCATCAAGTATGGAGGAATAGGGCCGACCACCGAAGTCGGGTAAGAAATATCAAACAAGGCTAGGAGGGTACAAAATATCTTCCAAAAATAGAAAGAACTTGCATTTATATAGCACCTTTCACATCCTCCGGATGTTCCAAAACACTTCTTAGCCAATTAAGTACTTTTTGAAGTGTAGTCACAAGGAAACATGGCAGCCAAATTTCAAACAGCAAGGACCCACAAACAGCAATGAGAGTTGTGAACAAGTTATCTTTAAATTATGTTGGTTGAAGAATACGTGTCAGCCAGGGCACAGAGAGACCTCCCCTGCTCCTCTTTGCGTGGTGCTGTAGGATATTTTGCATCTACCTGAGGGGTCAGACAGGCTGCTGGCTTAACATCTCATCCAAAAATCAGCACCTCCAACAGTGCAGCACTTCCTCAGTACTTCACCGAAGTGTCAACCGACATTATGTGCTCATGACTCTGAAGTGGGACTTGAAGCCATGACTTTCTGACTCAAAGGCAAAAGTGCTACCACTGAGCCAAGGCTGACACTTGATCAGGATAGGAAGCCGAAATACAATAAATGAATAGAATCTGCATTTTTTTTTTCAAAAAAGAGACATGAATATAAATAGCCTCTGGAAACAATTGAGAGATTAATGTTTGCAGGAGAAAGAAAAAAGGGGTTGGGTGGTCGGGGAGAAAGTCCTTTCCTCCTATCGTCACATCTACCCACTAGGCCGGCTATGATCTCTTCCATTCAGTAGATGCAGCAAGTCTACTGCCCTCTGTTACAGACAATTCTGCTACTTTGCTGCCATTATCTCTCGTACTATCTATTAGATATTGCAATTGTTGAGTGCATGCAACATTCCCTTTCAAATTACATTGAAAAGTCCCATGCCAGTCTCTGAGAAATTCCTAATAGCATTTAGCTACAGTACTTCTTATACCAGTTGGTGATGGGTCTTTTCAATTTTTAATATCATGTAATGGTAGCTGCTGGAACAACAACAGATATATTGGTGGGGTGCGGTGAAGAATTGTCTTCTTTGGGCACAGCAATCCATTTTCCTGTGTTGTGGTTGATTATGTGGGACTCCTGATGAGCTTGTGACACAATTTCTGCTGTCAAGTCAGAGCTCGCAAGTGTAGGGCTGCTGTTGCAGCACCAGAAGATCTGGCAAGGGTCCTTAAACGTGCAGAAACATCCTGATCTCCTGCAGCCCTCTAACCCTTTGATATCTGCACTCCATTTATGGCCTCGTACATCCCCTATTTCCTTTTGCTCCACCATTGGTGGCCGTGTCTTCAGCTGCCAAGGCCCTAAGCTCTGGAATTCCCTCCCTAAATCTCTCCCTCTCCTTTTAAGATGCTCCTTAAAACCTTAATCTTTGATCACCCGTCCCAATATCTCCTTATGTGGCTCGATATCAAATTTTGTTTGATAATCGCTCCTGTGAAGCGTCTTGGAAAAGTTTGTTACTTTTAAAGTGCTATGTAAATTGTTGTTTAAGATTACAGGAAATGTCCCACTCAGTGAGTCTGGGGCCTGCAAAAGTTGAGGACAAAATGAAGGGGGAGGAGGTCACTACAAGGCCAGTACCACTGCTTCTTGGGCCTCGCAGTGGCCCCAGGAAGCAGTGGTAAGATAGGTAGAAGGAAAGAAAATCCACTGCGAACCTCGGCCCCACTCATCCTGCATGCGGCAATGGAGGAAGGAGTGGGTAGTAGCAGTCCCAGCTGTGGTGGGAGGAGGAAAATCCTGTTTGGGTGGTAGCCCATTTTCCCGTTGTTTTGGGTAGGATCACGGAGTAAAATTGCCAGACCCCCAATAGTATACGGAGAGTTGAGACAGAAATGCTGGTTGCATCTGCCTGTAGTTGCAGAGTTTGGCCACTGAGTGTCACCATGGATCCCTAAATGTGTTTCAGCCGGCAACCATGTTGGTACAGCTGAGTAATTTGGGTAAATTTTAAACTCTGAAATAAAAACCAAAAAAATGTATATATTTTTGTTTTCAATCCCCTGGGCAATGTTCCACCTCTATTCATTGAGACAGTGTAAAATGGGCGATAGTGAATTGGCAGCTGTTTTACAGATATTCATTTCCATTTGGCTTGAATGGAGAAATGGTTAATGGACTGCCGATGCGCTATTATCCATTTGACACTATCGGCCAAAATCAAAATTGTCACCCCCTTACATCGTGCATCTCACGAGACCTTAATTTTCTTTGAGAATCATAAATGTATTTGAGAACTAGTCAACCGAGATTATTACATCTGATCAAGTGCTCAGATTGCAAACAAAGTACTGGTGTTCCTTTCCATTGGAATATAATACAGAACCGAGAGGTCATATGAAATTGATACAGAACCTGGGTTACATCGCACTTGAAGTACTGTGTGCAGTTCTGGTCTCCATATTACAAAATGGATATCAAAGCTGTGGAGAAAGCACAGAGAAGATTTACAAGGATGTTGCCAGAATCAGAAGGATGCAAATCTCAAGGAAGATCACAGAGGCTCGGGCTCTTTATCACAGGAAAAGTGATTTAGTAAAGAAGAGTCCTGATGGAGGTCTTTAAAATTCCGAAGGTATTCGAAAGGGTGGATGTGGAAAAACTGATGCCACTTGTGGGTGAGTCCAGAACAAGGAGGAATAAATATCCGATAACCACTAACAGATCAAATAAAGAATTTAGGAGGAATTTCTTTAGAGTGGTAAGAATTTGGAACTCGCAGCCACATGGAATGATTGAAGCAGGTAAATTGATGCATTTAAAAGGAGGTGTAATTTGTACATGAGCGAGGAAGGATATGAGGGAAGGGTAGTGTAAAGTCCTGTCCCCTCAGCACAGATTCACACGAGGCATGTCGTGAAGTCAAGGTCACTCTGGACCTGCACCTTTATTTCACAGCTCTGGAATGCTGCACTTGCCTGAGACCTGCCCTTATATACCTGTCTCTTGCAAGTGCACCCCTGGTGGTAAGGTATGCTGGTAGTTACAAGTCATATCTTATTAGTCATGTATAGAATGTTAGGATACAGTTATATATAATAATGTAAGATACATGACATCACCCTCCCCCAAGGTCTTATTGTCTTTAAAGGTTCAGTCTCTCAGGTGGTCTACACTTTCACGTGGAGCGTCTGAGTTGTGGTTCAGTTGTTTGCCTTGGTGTGTTTTTCTTTGGGTGTGGTTGCTGGTATTTCGCCTGGGCTGTCTGTTGGGATTGCCCTTTCCTCAGGTTGTTCCCTCTGTCTGTCCACCAGGTGTGGTGCGAGTTCCACATTGTAGTCTGCCTCTGGTTGTTGGTAAATCCGCTTTTGACTTGGCAAAACCTGCCGGAGGCATGTAGACAATTGTCCATTTGTACTACGAGTAGCCTGTTTCCTTCCTTGCCCGTTACTGTCCCTGAAAGCCATTTGGGACCCCTGCCATAGTTTAGTACAAACACTTTGTCTCCTATCTCATTCCATCTCCCCCTCGAATTTCTGTTATGGTACTCAGTCAGCTTATGGCGCTTTGCCTCAACGATTTCGTGCATGTCTGGGAGGATTAATGAGAGCCTTGTTTTTAAAGTCCTTTTCATCAACAGTTGCGCGGGGGAGATCCCAGTCAATGAGTGCGGACGAGATCTGTATGCCAGCAGCAGTCACGACAGGCGACCCTGCAGCGTGGGACCTTGGATTTTAAGCATGCTTTGTTTAATGATTTGCACTGCTCTCTCCACCTGGCCGTTGGAGGCCGGCTTGAACAGTGCCGTCTTGACGTGATTTATGCCGTGGCCAATTATAAAGTCTTGGAATTCTGCGCTGGTGAAGCACGGACCATTGTCACTGACCAATATGTCAGGGATTCCGTGCGTTGCAAACATGGTTGCGAGGCTCTCCACAGTGGTGGAGGTTGTGCTCGACTTTAAAATGGTGCATTCTATCCACTTTGAAAATGCATCTACAACTACGAGGAACATTTTGCCCATGAATGGGCCCACATAGTCTCCATGCACCCGCGACCACGGTTTGGTAGGCCAGGGCCAGGGGCTCAGTGGAGCCTCCCTGGGGGCATTGCTGAGTTGGGCACAGATGGTGCACCTTCGGACGCAGAGGTCCAAGTCCGCGTCAATACCAGGCCACCAGACGTGGGATCTGGCTCTGGCCTTCATGAGAACGATCCCCGGGTGCTCGCGGTGGAACTCCCGGACAAATGCCTCTCTGCCTCGCAGAGGCATGACTACTCGGCTGCCCCACATCAGGCAGTCTGCTTGTAGTGATAGCTCATGCATGCGCCTGTGAAAGGGTTTTAATTCCTCGGGGCAGGCATCGCGAGCCTCTGCCCAGTCACCGGTCAGGGCACATCTTTTTACGAAGGATAATGTGGGGTCGCTGGCCGTCCAGGCTCTGATTTGGCGAGCCATCATGGGCGAACCTGTGGACTCAAAGGCATTGATTGCCATGACTATCTCACAGTCCTCTTCGTCAGACCTTTCCGTGGTCACCAGGGGTAGCCTGCTGAGCGCGTCGGCACAGTTGTCTGTGCCTGGTCTGTACCTTATGGTATAGTCGTAGGACGCCAGCATGAGTGCCCACCGTTGAATTCGCGCCGAGGCGTTGGCGTTTATTGCCTTGCTCTCGGATAGGAGGGACGTGAGGGGCTTGTGGTCAGTTTCTAAAGCGAACTTGGCCCCGAAAAGGTATTGGTGCATCTTTTTGACACCGTACACGCACGCGAGCGCCTCCTTCTCTACCATTCCGTACCCGCGCTCTGCCCACAAAAGTGACCTGGAGGCATAAGCTATGGGTTGTAATTTGCCCGCACTATTGACATGTTGCAAAACGCACCCGAACCCATATGCTGACGCATCGCATGTGAGAACTAACTTTTTACCTGGGTCAAAGAAAGTCAAAACACTGTTGGAACACAAGGTTGCGTGCCTTATTGAAGGCGCGTTCCTGGGCGTCCCCCCAACACCAATCGCACCCCTTTCTGAGTAGCACGTGGAGAGGCTCCAGCAGCGTGCTTAAGTTCTGCATAAAGTTCCCAAGAAATTGAGTAGCCCAAAAAGGTGCGCAGTTCTGAGTCATTCCGGGGCCTGGGTGCCAGGCGAATTGCTTCTGTTTTGGACTCTGTTGGGCGGATTCCATCAGCGGCAATCCTTCTGCCCAAAAATTCAACCTCGGGTGCAAGAAACAGACACTTGGATTTCTTGACTCGTAGGCCTACCCGATCCAACCGCTTTAGTACTTCCTCCAAATTACAGAGATGGGAGTCGGTGTCCCTGCCCGTGATAATATGTCATCTTGAAATACAACCGTCCCCAGGATGGACTTGAGCAGTCTCTCCATGTTGCGCTGGAATATGGCAGCTGCCGACCTGATACCAAATGGGCATCGATTGTACATGAAAAGGCCTCCATGTGTGTTGATGGTGGTGAGTAGCTTGGATTCCTCGGTCAATTCTTGCGTCATATACGCAGATGTGAGGTCTAATTTTGAGAAAAGTTTACCTCCAGCCAATGTGGCAAATAAGTCCTCCGCTCTGGGCAGCGGTTACTGGTCCTGTAGGGAGATTCTGTTTATGGTAGATTTGTAGTCCCCACAGATTCGTACGGATCCATCAGGCTTCATGATTGGGATGATGGGACTTGCCCAGTCGCTAAATTCCACAGGTGATATAATGCCTTCCTGCAGAAGCCTGGCTAGTTCATGTTCAATCTTTTCCCTCACCACATAGGTTACAGCTCTGGCCTTGTGATGGATCGGTCTAGCATCCTTTGTGATGTAGATTTTGACTTTGGCCCCTTTGAAAGTGCCCACGCCTGGCTGAAAGAGATGTTCAAATCGCTTTATAACTGTTGAGCAGGAGGTTCGTTCCTCTAATGACATGGCATGGACATCATCCCATTTCCAGTTTAGTTTTGCCAGCCAGCTTCTCCCCAGCAGTGCTGGGGGGGTCTCCGGGACAATCTACAGGGGAAGTCGGATCACTGTCCCTTTGTGTGTGACAGAGAGCATGGCGCTTCCGAGCACTGCTACGATTTCTTTGGTATAGGTCCTTTGTGTGGTGTCGACCCTTGTGAGTTTTGGTCTGTCTCTTTTATGCGGCCACAATTGTTCAAATTGTTGAGCGCCCATGAGAGATTGACTCACTCCCGTATCCAGCCCCATGTTGACAGATATCCCGTTGAGTAGGACCCTCATCATTATAGGAGGTGTCCTGTTGTAGGAGCAGCGGCCATTGATCGTGTTGACCCACTGTACATCGGTGTCCCGGGTACTGTCCCCACCATCTTCTGGTCCGCTTTCCGACCCATCCGATTCGTATACCAGCCGAGCTGACGTTTTTTTTGCACATGCGGGCCAAATGCCCTGTATAGTCACAATTCCTGCAAACAGCCTGCTGAAATCGACATCCCCTTGCCGAGTGCCCACCCCACACCTCCAGCACAGACCTGTTCCATTGGTCAAAGAGTTTCCAAAGAATGAGCTGCGTCTGGCTGATCTCTCTTGAGCTTCTCTCAGTTTGTAGTTGATTGCTCGCATTGTGGGTTGATGAGGCGTGAACGGCCGTTCCTGTGGCCCTTGATGGCTTCTGCCTGCTGTTCTCCCAGTTTTGTCTGTGTGTGGGGGTAGCAGCTTGTTTAGTGCTGTGAACTTCTTGTTCCAATATTTCGTTAGTTGTCGTACCTGCATTGTAAATCAACCTCGTTTCTTCTTCTCCTACCAAGAATGTCTGTGCAACCAGTGCTGCTGCCTCTAAGGTCAGGTTCTTAGTCTCTATGAGCTTTCGGAATATGCCTGCATGGCCTATTCCTTCAATGAAAAAGTCTCTCAGCATTTCTCTCCTCAGTTCATCGGAGAACTCACATAAACTAGCCAACCTCCGAAGTTCCGCCACGAAGTCGGGTATGCTCTGGCCCACACAGCGTCTGTAGTTGTAGAACCTGTGTCTGGCCATGTGTAGGCTGCTCGCTGGCTTTAGGTGGTCTCTTACCAGCGTGCTCAATTCTTCAAACGACTTGTTTGCTGGTTTCTCGGGTGCCAACAGATCCTTCATTAAAGCATATGTTTTTGAGCCACAGCTGGTCAAGAGATGGGCTCTTCTCTTGTCTGCCTTATCGTCGCCTAACCAGTCTTTGGTTACAAAGCTTTGCTGGAGCCTTTCTATAAAGTCCTCCCAATTGTCTCCCGCATTGTACTTTTCATCTGATCTGTTGTTCACCATTCTGTGGATTCTGTAATCCCGTAACCCGTCGTCACTGTAAAGTCCTGTCCCCTCAGTACAGATTCACATGAGGCATGTAGTGAAGTCAAGGTCATTCTGGACCTGCACCTTTATTTCACAGCTCTGGAATGCTGAACTTGCCCGAGACTTGTCCTTATATACCTGTCTCTTGCAAGTGCACCCCTGGTGGTAAGGTATGCTGGTGGTTACAGGTCATATCTTATTACAGTCATGTATAGCATGTTAGGATACAGTTATATATAATAATGTAAGATACATGACAGGTAGGAAGAGGTAATTGGGGTGGTGGCTCGTGTGAACGCCAGCATAAATCAGTTGGTTTGCATGGCATGTTTCTGTATAATTTGAAGGAAATACTGACATGTTCAATAACTAGATGCTCACATTTGGCAGCCATATTATTTTGACCTTCAGAGTACTGAAGTCTTTCTGTATCTTTCAAAAGGTGCACAATCGACAAAATGGTTTTCTGTACATTTTTATTGCTGACATATAGCTAAATTGTACAAATATATAAATGCTGTGGAAAAAAAATCACTTTCTTTCACTGAAGAATGAAAGAACGTGTTAGGGTCTTGAGAGAGTTGGCTGTAGAGATCGTGGATGCATTGGTTGTAATCTACCAAAATTCCCTGGATTATGGGGCGGGCCCAGCAGATTGGAAAACTGCAAATGTAACGCCCCTATTTCAAAAAAAGGAGGCAGACAAAAAGCAGGAAACTCTAGACCAGTTAGTCTAATATCTGTCGTTGGGAAAATGCTGGAGTCCATTATTAAGGAAGCAGTAGCGGGACATTTGGAAAAGCATGATTCAATCAGGCAGAGTCAGCATGGTTTTATGATAGGGAAATCATGTTTGACAAATTTGCTTAAGTTCTTTGAGGATGTAGCGAGCAGGGTGGATAAGGGGGAACCAGTGGATGTGGGGTATTTGGATTTCCAGAAGGCATTCGATAAGGTGCCACATAAAAGGTTACTGCACAAGATAAAAGTTCACGGGATTGAGGGTAATATATTTGCATTGTTAGAGGATTGGTTAACTAACAGAAAACAGAGAGTCGGGATAAATGGACAGTGACTAGTGGGGTGCCGCAGGGATCGGTGCTGGGTCCTCAATCTGTATTAATGACTTGGATGAAGGAACCGAGTGTAATGTAGCCAAGTTTGCTGCTGATATAAAGATAGGTGGGAAAGCAAATTGTGAGGAGCACATTCAAAATCTGCAAAGGATATAAACAGGCTAAGTAAGTGGGCAAAAATTTGGCAGATGGAGTATAATCTGGGAAAATGTGAGGTTATCCACTTTGGCAGAAAAAATAGAAAAGCAAATTATAATTTAAATGGAGAAAAATTGCAAAGTGCTGCAGTACAGAGGGACCTGGGGGTCCTAGTGCATGAAACACAAAAAGTTAGTATGCAGGTACAGCAAGTAATCAGAAAGGCAAATGGAATGTTGGCCTTTATTGCAAGGGGGATAGAGTATAAAAGCAGAGAAGTCCTGCTACAACTGTACAGGGTATTGGTGTGGCCACACCTGGAGTACTGCATACAGTTTTGGTTTCCGTATTTAAGGAAGGATATACTTGCATTGGAGGCTGTTCAGAGAAGGTTCACTTGGTTGATTCCGGAGATGAGGGGGTTGACTTATAAAGATAGGTTGAGTAGTTTGGGCCTATACTCATTGGAGTTCAGAAGAATGAGAGGTGATCTTATTGAAACATTATAAGATAATGAGGGGGCTCGACAAGGTGCATGCAGAGAGGATATTTCCACATAGCGGAAACTAAAACTAGGGGACCTAGTCTCAGAATAAGAGGCCACACATTTAAAACTGAGATGAGGAGGAATTTCTTCTCAGGATTGTAAATCTATGGAATTCTCTGCCCCAGAATGCTGTGGAGGCTGGGTCATTGAATATATTTAAGGCAGAGATAGACAGATTTTTGAGCGATAAGGGAGTAAAGGGTTATCTGGAGCAGGCAGGGAAGTGGAGCTGAGGCATGATCTTGTTGGATGGCGAAGCAGGCTTGAGAGGCCAAATGGGTTCGGCTCTTGTTTCTTATGTTATTTTTTATGCTACGAAACTTTCCCAAATTAGTTGATCTATATATCGTTACGTGCTTAAAATGAATTGCCTTAAAATTCATTTGCCTGTATAATGCAAATTTGTGCACTTTGATTCTAGATTTCTTTTCCCCAATATATTTTAAATAAAGAAGAGTTTGAAATCTAAGAACAATGGAAACCGCATCAAGTTGTGCAGTTAACTCATCTGGAATTTTGGATTATGTAAGATGGGCAGTTTGTTTCTGGTTGGGCAGCAGTGAAAAACTGAAATACAATTCACAAGAAGGAGCACTCAGCTTAAAGCTATGTGGCATTATTAAGGAAAAGTCAGAGGGTTAAACTGCAGATAAGACTTGCAGCCTGGCAGTCTGCTTGTGGCATGTGAATCATGTACAATATCTTGGAAGCATCTGTTATTAGCTAAAGCCTTATGCTTAGGAGTGTACAATTTTAGAAATCAGAAGTATAGACTCTAATGAAAATGATGTTTTCCTCCACCTTTAACAACTGTGCATTATCGAATTCAATTTCTTTGTCGACCTGCACACTTGGAGTAGTTGAATTGCTGACTTTGATGTTGGACTTCGGCATGCATTGGGTGGGCAGTGCACAGAGTGGTCGTAACACCCACTCAGTGTTGTCGGTGAGGGGCCCAAATTATTTTGATGGTCAGGATTAATTTAACTGTACTTGTTGACCTGCCTATGTAATTTGAATGCTGATGTGTCGCTTGCTGTTTTGGGTGAGTGGAAAATCTGGTGGGTTAGCCACTGATCGTGAACCTGCAGCAGTACCTTTTTAAAGTGGAGGGCCGAACAGATTTTTTTTTTGCAGGGCGTGGGGGCGTGGAAAATAGACTGAGGACATAAACATAATTTAATGGGTGTGGACTTTAGCCATTTCCCGCCTTGTACCACCCTTGAATAGTGGGTGGGTTTACCACTGAGCAACTACCTTGCTGGTGACAACAAAAACAGTATTGGGGTCCTATATGCCTGGAACAATGAGGCTCCCATCTGTATCCGATGGGAGTGCTGGCACCTGAACAAGGCCAATTCGAAAATCAGATTGGGTGAGCCTCGGACACGAAGTTGGTAAGTTTACTTCTAATATTTACATAACATAAGAAATAGGAGCAGGAGTAAGATCATGGCTGATCTTCAACATCAACTTCACCTTCCAGCCCAATCCCCATATCCCATGATTCCCTCTAGTGCCCAAAAGACTGTCGATCTGAGATTGAATATATTCATCGACAGAGCATTCAAAGTTCTCTGAGTGAAGTGATTTTTCCTCATCTCAGTCCTAAATGGCCGTCTGTTTATCCCTACATCTTACTACTGCCACATTCATGCTGAAAAACAGGGTGGTGGAGAGATGGAAATCGCCCTGCCACATTCAGTGGAAATCTAATTCTAATGAGTTTGCAAAAGTTAAATTGAAGTGACTCAGTTTTGTATTAATTTGTAGCTATGAGTATAAACCATGGCAGTTGTTTAATAAAACATTCAATAAACTATGTCCTGTGCTATTAATAATGCATAGATTTTAGAGAATTAATTACTCTTAAAGGAAGTTGCTTTTGTTCAGTCAAAAGCTGTTCTGTATTTCACCCAGATGGATATTTTTAATCAAGTCATGCCTTTCATGACCAGGAGATGTCATATTCTTAATGTAAATTGAATATATATAAGGCAGTCTGCTGCTCCTAATTTCTTGGATGCTTTACTTTTGGTTGTATTTGCTAATATTGCTAAATCTGTGGTGTTTGGATTTCATTCTGCCTTTGCAGCTTTAGAGGACATCGGTAATGCGATTATTTCACCACTACAAAACTTTTGCCTAATTTAATTTTCGTTGAAATGAAGCATGTACATTTGACTTGAGCTGTTCTATTTCTATCTGCCTTTTAGCTCGAGGTGTCTGAGTGCTGGACTCCCAACCAGGTTATGAGTTTAGGACCCAATTTCACGTACCTTTTTAGCTTACACAATTTAGTTGCATATATTCTTGCTCTCTACTTTTTAAACCAAACTGTCAATTTATAGCACCTCATCCTAGAAACATAAGAAATAGGAGCAGGAGTAGGCCATTTGGCCCCTCGCACCTGCTCCGCCATCCAACAAGATCATGGCTGATCTAATCGTGGACTCAGCTCCACTTCCCTGCCCACTCCCCATAACCCTTTACTCCCTTATCGCTCAAAAATCGGTCTATCTCCGCCTTAAATATATTCAATGACCCAGTCTCCACAGCTCCCTGGGGCAGAGAATTCCATAGATTTACAACCCTTTGAGAGAAGCAATGTCTCCTCATCTCAGTTTTAAATGGGTGGCCCCTTATTCTGAGACTATGTGCCCTAGTTTTAGTTTCTCCTATGAGTGGAAGTATCCTCTCTGCATCCACCTTGTCGAGCCCTCTCATTATCTTATAAGTTTCGATAAGACCACCTCTCATTCTTCTGAACTCCAATGAGTATAGGCTCAAGTATCTTCATAAATCAATCCCCGCATCTCCAGAATCAACCTTCTCTGAACAGCCTCCAATGCAAACATGTCCTTCCTTAAATACAGAGACCAAAACTTTACGCAGTACTCCAGGTGTGGCCTCACCAATACCCTGTACAGTTGTAGCAGGACTTCTCTGACGTTAAACTCTCTCCCACTTGCAATGAAAGCCAGCATTCCATTTGTCTTCCTGATTACTTGCTGTATCTGCATACTAACTTTTTGTGTTTCATGCACAAGGATCCCCAGGTCCCTCAATACTGCAACACTTTGCAAATTTTCCTCCATTTAAATTATAATTTGCTTTTCGATTGTTTCCACCAAAGTGGATAACCTCACATTTTCCTAAATTATAATCCATCTGCCAAATTTTTCCTCACTACTTTAGCCTGTCTATGGGCCCAAGTTTCCACACGCGCCTAGAACGGCGCAGTCCCGACCTGGACGCCCGTTTTTCACGCCACAAAGTGCGCCTAAAAAAATCCTCCGTATTCTCCACCTCCCTGCAGGTCCTCTGGCCCTCGGCGCAGCCAGCACGAACTGTAGGGGGGCGGAGCCAGGTCCCTGCGCTGAAAACAGTGCTGGAACCTCTGCACATGCGCGCTACAGTGGGCACGTAAGTGCAGTAGCTCCAGGCGCCGAACTGTGTGGGAGGGGCCCGAAGCACGCAGCCCCTAGCCCTGGCCGAATGGCCTCACTGGGGCCAGCTCCTGCTTCCCCCCCCCGACCAGACCCGACACCTGCTCCCCCCCCGCCCTGCCTCCGGACCAGACCCGACACCCGCGCCCCCTGACTGACCCGACCCGACCCGCGCTCCTGTTCCCGCTCCTCCCCGACTGGACCCGACCCGACCCGCGCTCCTGTTCCCGCTCCCCGCCCCCCCGACTGGACCCGACCCGACTCCCGCTCCCGGACTGGATCCGACCTGACCTCCCCCCCTCTCTCTCTCTCTCTCCTCCCCCCCTCTCTCTCTCTCTCTCCTCCCCCCCTCTCTCTCTCTCTCTCCTCCCCCCCTCTCTCTCTCTCTCTCCTCCCCCCCTCTCTCTCTCTCTCTCCTCCCCCCCTCTCTCTCTCTCTCTCCTCCCCCCCTCTCTCTCTCTCTCTCTCCTCCCCCCCTCTCTCTCTCTCTCTCTCTCCTCCCCCCCCCTCTCTCTCTCTCTCTCTCTCTCTCTCCTCCCCCCCCCCTCTCTCCTCCCCCCCTCTCTCTCTCTCTCTCTCTCTCTCTCTTCCCCACCCCCCCCGAACCGAACCTCCCGACCCAACCCAATGCCACCTACCTGTAAATCTGGTGCTGGGGACGGGCCCTGCCCGAAGTCTCGGGCCAGCCCGTTCAGCCTTCGATCCCGAAAGGCCTGCCTGAAGCACTTTCACACAGGTAGGAAGATGGTTTATTTAATCTTTGCTTATAAATGTTTATTCAGGTTGGATTTATTTGAATAAGTATAAATAAGGATTTATTATAGAATTTAATGACTTCCCTTCTTCCCCCCCCCCCCCCCCACCTCGTTCTGGACGCCTAATTTGTAACCTGCGCCTGATTTTTTAATGTGTAGAACAGGTTTTTTCAGTTCTACAAAAATCTTCACTTGCTCCATTCTACTTTAGTTTGGAATATGTTTTCACTGTGGAAACTTTGAAATCAGGCATCAGTGGCCGGACACGCCCCCTTTTGAAGAAAAAATTCTGTTCCAAAGTAGAACTGTTCTACCTGACTAGAACTGCAGAAAAAAAATGCGGAGAATTGCGATTTCTAAGATAGTCCGTTCTCCACCAGTTGCTCCTAAAAAATCAGGCGCAAATCATGTGGAAACTTGGGCCCTATATCCCTTTGCAGATTTTTTGTATCCTCTTCACAATTTGCTTTCCCACCTATCTTTGTATCATCAGCAAATTTGGCTACATTACACTTGGTCCCTTCATCCAAGTCATTAAGGTAGATTGTAAATAGCTGAGGCCCCAGCACCGATCTCTGCGGCACCCCACTAGTCACTGTTTGCCAACCGGAAAATGACCCATTTTTCCCGACACACTGTTTCCTGTTAGTTAGCCAATCCTGTCTCCATGCTAATATATTATCCCCAACCCCGTGAACGTTTGTCTTGTGCAGTAACCTTTTTACATGGCATCTTATCAAATGCCTTCTGGAAATCAAATGCCCCACATCCACTGGTTCCCCCTTATCCACCCTGCTCATTACATCCTCAAAGAACTCCAGCAAATTTGTCAAACATGATTTCCCTTTCATAAAAACATGCTGACACGGCTTGATTGAATCATGCTTTTTCAAATGTCCTGCTACTGCATCATTAATAATGGACTCCAGCATTTTCCCAATGACAGATGTTAGGCTAACTGGTCTATAGTTTCCTGCTTTTTGTCTGCCTCCTTTTTTAAATAGGGATGTTACATTTGCAGTTTTCCAATCTGCTGGGACCACCCCAGAATCCAGGGAATTTTGGTAGATTGCAACCAATGCATCCACTATCTCTGCAGCCACTTCTCTTAAGACCCTGTTAAGTTATTCCTCCTGGTTGATGAAATTGATGCTGGGCATGAGTGGCGACCCCAATGTATTGAATAGAATTAGTAATATCAAAGCTAGGTGCTGGTTCAACAAAATGAAGTGGTCCTGATATAATGGATTAAAACCAATGGCATTAAAAAAAAAGTGAAAAATATAATTTTAGTCATTTCATTTTCAGCAGGCTTCTAATACTTACCCATGAATATTTTAACATAACTAGATTGTTGTATTGCAATGTTGAATTCGACTGCCTTATTGAAAGTGCAATATGTTTTTATCCAAAATGCAAGATAATGAAACTTAGAATCCTAATTTCACAATGGATTATCCAGTTCAAGGGATTTCAGACTACTGAAGTACTTGAGATAGGAAAAGCAAAAAAATAATGTAATATCTGTGTATATCATCAAAGAGGTAGAAGGATTCACCAAATGTACCATCAAGTAACACTTTCTTCTGAATAACCTGCTTACAAATACTCACTTTGGGTTCCACCAGCACAATGTGACTCCAAACCTCATCACAGCCCTGATCTCGATATGGACATGAGCTGAATGTCAGAGGAGAGGTGAGAGTAGATGTCATTGGCATTAAGGCATCATTTGACCAAATATAGCACCTTTTGATCAAGTATGGCACTAAGGAGCCCGAGCAAAATTGAGTTCAATAGTGTCATGTATGTAACCTCTATGTAACACCACTGCAATACTGTATATACTTAAGCAGTGCACACCTTGATCACAGAGGGTGAACTTGTGGGAGACACTCCTTACCTGGTCATCCAGATATATAAAGGGAGGTCCCACGCAGGGTCATCTCTTGGTCCTGTGAATAAAGGTTCAGGTCATAGTGACCTTGTCCATGGAATGTGCCTCGTGTGGGTTTTGTGCCATTGAGTAAGGACGTTACATTGGCGATGAGAAACGGGGATCAACGACCCATGAAATGGCCACCGGTAGCACAGAGGAGCGGTACTGTGTTGGTGAGGACTGGGACGATTTCATTGAGAGGCTCCAGCAAAGCTTTGTCACGAAGCAATGGCTGGGAGATGCAGCGTCCGACCAGTGAAGGGCCCATCTACTGACCAGCTGCGGACCTCAGACTTGCGCGCCCATGAAGGACCTACTAGCACCCGAAAAGCCGGCGGACAAAACCTTTGAAGAGCTCAGCAAACTAAACGGTGAGCACCTCAAACTGGTGAGCAGCATGCACATGGCCCGACACAGATTCTATACCCACCGACGTCATGAAGGACAGAGCATACCGGACTTTGTTGCAGACTTCCGGCGGTTGGCCAGCCTCTGTGTTCACAGATGCCTGCAGGGGGGAGATTTTAAGGGATTTCTTTATTGAGGGCATCGGTCATGCAGGGATTTTCTGAAAGTTAATCGAGACCAAGGACTTGACTTTGGAAGCGGCGGCGTTGATGGCTCAGACTTTCATGGCGGGGGAGGAGGAAACCAAAATAATATACGCGCGCAATTCTGCCTCCAATGCGGCGGGGGATCAGGGAGTCAATATCATAAACGCGACTCAGAGCACCGCAGGGAGGCAAGGGCAGTTCGACACACCACAGGCAGCAATGGACTCCAGAGCAGGTTTTCAACCGAGACAATGGCAGGCTGAACGGACATTTACGCCATCACAGTGGACAATGCGGTCTCGGATGGGGCCATTGACACCTACTAACAGGGTACTCAAGGGCAGTCAAAGGGACAATCAGCGAGGAATGCTGGGTCATAGCTCCTTTGTTCACAACAATGGGAATCTCAGCTCCTGCTGGAGGTGTGGGGGCAAACACTCTGCCAGGACTTGCAGGTTTCAACACTTTGTCTGCAGAAATTGCAACCTGAGTGGCCATTTAGCTCGAGTGTGCAGGAAGCCTGTAACAGGATAATTTACGAGGCGGATGGACCAGAAGCGGGGTTTGTGATGCAGGATGACTCTTGGGGGCAAATCAATGGACGCTGAAGTTCAGCGGGTCCATGTGGCAAACATTCAAAGCTCATATACCAAAACGCCACCAATGACAATGAAGGTTTTATTAAACGGCATCCCTGTATGCATGGAGCTGGACACGGGGGCCAGCCAGTCACTCATGAGCGTTCACAATTCAAAAAGCTATGGCCACTCAAAGCTAGTAGACCCAAACTAGAATGCATTGAGACACAACTACGGACGTATACCAAAGAAATCATTCCAGTACAAGGCAGTGCAATGTTGGCGGTCACACACAATGGATCAGTGAACCGGCTGCCGCTCTGGATTGTCCCGGGCAATGGTCCCGCACTGTTGGGAAGGAGCTGGTTAGCTGAAATGAACTGGAAATGGGGGGATGTGCACGCAATGTCATTTGTGGAGCGAAGTTCATGCTCACAAGTCCTACAACAATTTGAGTCACTATTCCAACCTGGCGTCGGGATGTTCAAAGGTACCAAAGTAGTGATACGCACCACCCCAGACGTCAGACCAGTGCATCACAAAGCCAGAGCTGTGGTGTATGTGATGCAGGAGAAAATTGAGAGTGAATTGGACCGTTTGCTGAGAGAGGGCATCATCTCGCCCGTTGAATTCAGCAACTGGGCGAGCCCCATTGTTACCGTTCTAAAAGCGGATGGTTCGGTCAGGATCTGTGGCGACTACAAGGCCACTATCAATCGGGTGTCCCTACAAGACCAATACCCGCTCCTGAGAGCAGAGGATCTTTTCGTCACGCTGGCAGGCGGCAAGCTATTTACCAAGTTGGATCTCACTTCAGCCTAAATGACTCCAGAACTGGCCGACGAATCTAAACTACTGACCACCATCACTACGCACAAGGGACTGTTGGTTTACAACAGGTGCCCGTTTGGCATTCGATCAACGGCCGTGATTTTTCAAAGAAACATGGAAAGCCTGCTTAAATCCATTCCTGGAACAATCGTATTTCAGGACTACATCCTCATCACGGGTCGTGACACCGAGGAATATCTCCACAACCTGGAGGAGGTGCTACGCTGACTGGACCGGATAGGCCTGCGACTCAAGAAGTCTAAATGTGTGTTTTTGGCTCCTGAGGTTGAGTTCCTGGGCCGGAGGGTTGCTGCAGATGGGATTCGGCCGACCGAATCCAAAACAGAAGCGATTCGACGAGCGCCCAGGCCCGGCAACACATCAGAGTTGCGTTCATTTCTGGGACTCTTGAACTATTTTGGGAACTTTCTGCCGAACTTAAGCACATTGTTGGAGCCGCTTCACGTGCTCCTGCATAAGGGTTGTGATTGGTTTTGCGGGGGACTGTCAAGAACGGGCTTTCAATCGGGCGCGGTACCTACTTTGTTCAAATAAGTTATTGAACCTGTATGACCCCTGTAAGAAATTTGTTCTGACATGTGATGCATCGTCCTATGGGGTTGGGTGCGTGTTGCAGCAGAGTAATGCTGAGGGCCAACTGCAACCTGTGGCTTATGCTTCCAGGTCGCGCGCTCAAGCAGAACGGGGATATGGGATGGTTGAGAAGGAGGCACTCGCGTGTGTCTATGGGATAAAAAAAAATGCATCAGTACCTTTTTGGCAGGTGGTTCGAATTGGAAACGGACCACAAGCCGTTAACATCCCTGTTGTCAGACAGCAAGGCTGTCAATGCCAACGCGTCAGCCCGCATACAGCGATGGGCTCTCACGCTGGCTGCTTATGACTACTCCATCCGGCACCGGCCTGGCACAGAAAATTGCGCTGACGCACTCAGCAGGCTTCCACTGGCCACCACTGAGGGGGCAGCAGAGCAAAGCACTGAGATGGTCATGGCCGTTGATGCCTTTGACAGCGCAGGCTCCCCATCACAGCCCGCCAGATCAAAATCCCTTCCTATCTCTGATTAAGAAATGTGTCCTGACTGGGGATTGGGCGCTCGCACACAGAGCATGCCCTGAGGAGGTCAGACCGTTTCACAGGCGGATGGATGAGCTCTCCATCCAAGCTGACTACCTACTGTGGGGCAGCCGGGTAGTCATGCCCCAGAGGGGCAGGGAGGCACTCATCAGGGAACTCCACAGTGAGCATCCAGGCATCCTTCTGATGAAGGCCATTGCCCGGTCACATGTTTGGTGGCCGGGAATTGATTCAGACCTGGAACACTGTGTTCATAGGTGCATGATGTGTGCCCACCAGGCCATGACCACGCATTCATGTAGATTACGCGGGCCCGTTCATGGGAAAAATGTTTCTCATTGTGATAGATGCGTACTCAAAATGGATCGAGTGCATCATTTTGAATTTGTGCACGACATCCACCACTGTGGAGAGTCTATGTGCGGTCTTTGCAACCCACAGCTTGCCGGACATCCTTGTTAGCGATAATGGCCCATGTTTCACAAGCTACGAATTCCGGGAGTTCATGTTGGTTAATGGCATCAACCATGTCAGGACAGCACCGTTCAAGCCGGCCTCCAATGGCCAGGCAGAACGTGCGGTCCAAATCATTAAACAAGGCATGCTCAGGATTCAAGGACCCTCCCTTTAATGTTGCCTATCGCACCTCCTGCTGGCCTATAGGTCCCGACCGCACTCGCTCACGGGGGTCCTGCCCGCTGAGCTACTTATGAAATGAACACTCAAAACTCGGTTGTCCCTCATTCACCCAGTCCTGACCGACATAGTTGAGGGCAAGCGCCAGTCCCAAAATGAGTACCATGACCGAAATTCAAGGGCGAGATGTATAGAAATAAATGACCCCGTATTTGTCCTCCGTCACGCCGTGGGGCCCAAATGGCTTGAGGGTACTGTAATAGACAAAGAGGAGAACAGGGTCATCATGGTTAAACTTAACAATGGGCAGGTATGCCGTAAGCATCTGGACAAAGTTTATAAAAAAAAAGGTTCAGCATAGACACTGAGGAACCCGAGGAAGATCATGAGAAGGTGCTCACACCACCGCCAGTGAACGAGCAACAAGAACATTCAGCAGCATGCACAGTCCCGGCGGTCAGCCTGGACAGGCTGGAATCACCACAGGTGACAGACACTCATGCCAAGGCTCAACAATCAGAGCCCCGACTGCGGTGCTCCACGAGGGAGCGTAGACCACCTGAAAGACTTAACCCATGATCCCAATATGACTTTGGGGGGGTGGGGGGGGGGGCAGGGTGAGGTGATGTCATGTATGTAACCTCTATGTAACACCACTGCAATACTGTGTTTACTTAAGCGATGCACACCTTGACCACAGAGGGTGAACTTGTGGGAGACACTCCTTACCTGGTCATCCAGGTATATAAAGGGAAGTCCCACGCAGGATCATCACTTCTTGGTCCTGTGAATAAAGGTTCAGGTCATAGTGACCTTGTCCATAGAATGTACCTCATGTGGGTTTTGTGCCATTGAGTAAGGACGTTACAAATAGGGATCTAAAAGAAAAGGAATCATGATTGCCACAGAGTAAGATGATTATCCAAGGCTTAACATGATGCAGGACATTGTTGTAGGAGTTCCTTCAGGCAGTATCCTTGGCCTAACTGTCATTCATCAATGACCTTCACTCCATTACAAGATCAGAAATGGAGCTGTTTGCTTATGATTTCATCAGTAACCTGGACAGCATGCAGGCTTGGGCTGACGAGTGGTACGTAACAATTGTGCCTCATAAGTGTCAGGTAACGACCATCCCTGGCAAGAAGCAACCCAACAACCTGACCTTCAATGGCACTTGCACCACCTATTCCCCCACCATTGAGGCAAGAAGGTCCCAGGTTTGATTCTCACCTATATGAAATTAAATGTAGCCAGGTTTGTGTTTAGGATGCTCCAAATGGCCTGAGTCCATTCAGCTTGAGGAAAGCAAAATCCTGCCCCTGATTGCTATACAGTATTCCCTTCTGAATATAAATATGTATGAATATCAGCTGTGATGCTTCCGATGCCTGTTATGCTGTTAATATTTGCTATTGAGGATCGTGCATGAATAAAGACCAACTGCATAAGCAACTGGAGGGTTAGTGACTGTCATGGAACTATACCCCTGTAATAAGTTAATGGCTTCAGTGTGACAAGGGCGGGGGTGGGCGCGGGGATGGAATTGGGTCAGAAAAGAGAAGCAAAAGGAAACAGACTTCCAACCTGCAGTTATATTTTTTATTTTTCATCCACTTTTGAAGAAGAGAAGACCCAGGCATGAAAACATTTGTAACTCTTAAACTTTCTTCCCTTCACCACCAGCTCCCCTGCCTCACCCAACACTAAAAAAGTATTTTCCACCAGCTGGTGTTCAATACTGTGCTTCACAATGAGCCTGATTCCAGATGACCACTGATTCCGCATTGTTAAAAATGTTTTCATACATGACTCGCAGAAATTGAAGGTGAATCACACTTGGTGAATGGAGTTATGACGATAGTTTCTGTCCAAATAACTACTAAACATGCATATATCTGGAGGTTATGATGAGAATAGGAAAAAATGGGAGATAATCTTCTGTTCAATTTTATTTTAATCATTACTGAAGAAATATGCAATATAATGGTTTTAACATAGAATATATCAAATGAACTGACAGGTTTTGGTTTTATAGTATAATTAAAAATAAATGGCTTTTTTGAAATTTCCAGAGGAGGTTCAGAACCCAAGCACTGTCATTTACTTACTTTTCTTTAAGAAAATAATTTCTAGTTTTTACAAAACCCTGTGAGACCATCTAGACAAATCTCATTACAGTTCAACTGGGGTATAATTCCACAGAAATGTGAATTTGAAATCATTAGGGTAATTAACTTTCAATTTCCTTTGAAAATACAGTAAAGTATGTGTTTTCTTGATCATTTGCTTACCTTCCATGTATCTTCAATTCTGACAGTGTCCATACTCTGATATATTCTGCTCACATGGTATGTGAGGGCAGAGGTGACAATGTTGAGAAAAGGCAAGTGGTATAGATTGTCTTATTTCCAGCTGTGACTTGGGGTTCCAAACCTCTCAGGTGCCAGCATAAAGGACTGGCAAAGCTGGTGAGCAGCAGCCTATAGTTGTGGCTGACATTGGGACCAGTGATCTCGGGAAGAACAGGATTGAGGTCTTGCAAAGGGAGTTTGAGGAGTTGGGTGTTGGATTGAAACACAGGACATCCAGGATCGCAATCTTCGGATTAGTGCCCAGTGCCATGTATCAGTTGGGGAGAAGTAGATTAGACATATCAATATATGGCTTGATGGTATAGAAGAGAGGGTTTTAGATTTCTCGTGCATTGGGGTGAGTTCTAGGGCAAATTAAGTTCTACAGGCAGGACTGGCTTCCCCGAAACTGAACTGGGATCAATAATCTCACGGGAGAGGGTAAAAATATCAGTGGAGAGAATTTAAACAAGTAAGTTAGGTGGATGGTACATCTTAAACATATGGGGGAGCGCTGAGAATAATTACGGTGAATGTGGAAAAACAGTCTAAAATAGTAAAATCAAGGAGGGGTTAATACGGAGTTCCTAAGAGCAGATATAACTGATGAGATGATATGAAGGAAAGAAAATAGAAAGGAAAAGGTTACTGAGAAGTATGAATGTCTTGAGGTTGTTTTTATATGCAAATGTATAAAGCATTTGAAATGAAGTTTGGGAAGCAGAGGCATTGATTCGAATAGCAGAACATAGTTATGTTGGCAGAACGCCAGTGCAGTGCTGAGGATGTGCTGCACTATTGAAGGGGCCGTCTTTCAGATGGGCCATTAAACCGAAGCCCCGTCTGCTACCTCAGGTGAATGTAAAAGATCCTATGTGGTGCTATTTTGGAGAAGAGCAGGAGAGTTATCACCGGTGTCCTGGCCAATATTTATCCCTCAATCAACATCACTAAAACAGATTATCAGATCATTATCACATTGCTGTTTGTGGGAGCTTCCTGTGTGCAAATTGGCTGCTGAATTTCTTGCATTACAACAGTGACTATCCTTCAAAAGTGCTTCATTGGCTGTAAAATGATTTGGGACACCCTGATGTTGTGAAAGGCGTTATATAAATACAAGTCTTTCCTTATTTCTTGACACAAACTTGGCTCCACTGGGGATGAGACTGGGAACTAAATATTTCCAGCTAGAAGGAAAAAATGAAGAGGAGGTGTGACATGGGTTGGTGGCCTGATTAATTAAAGAGACTGGGGCCAAAAGTCCTTGTTCCCAGGATACAGGACGCCTGAGGATGATGGAACCCAGTAACATTGGATCTCCGCTTCGAGTACTACCGAGTCTCTATTCGCACAGGGACCTGGAGCAGGTGGAACTTCTGCCCACCCCAATCATGACCCCTGGCATAAGAGGGTTAAGTCAAGGGGAGGCAATTCTCATGATCTGGTTTCCTGTGCAGTGCTTTAGACCGCGGGTTGAATGCATTATACAGAGTCTGCCTGGGGGTACAGGCTTAAGTCCTGGACTGGAACCTCTATCAGAACAACATTAGCAATATTGGCACCTTTATAAAGCCTTATAGTGAGAGACCTCAGGCCGATTTTAATTCCGGGTGTGAGTGCTGTGTGGGGTAGTGGCACAGGTGCAAGCAATAAAGTTGTACAGCCGTGCCGGCGTGAGGTCTAGGCTATTTTAACCCTCAGACGTCATTACAATATCCCAGGACTGTCTCCTTTCTGAAACCAATGGGCATGACATGGTGGACGGGCGAGATAAATTGTGTGGCAGCAGGCTTGGAACACAGTCTTCCAGCATAAAGTAAGTTGATCAAGAGGGTGGATCGGCAGGTGATCCTAGTTTGGAGGAGGTTTCCTTGTTGGGCCTGGAGGAACAGTCTTGCTCCTTCTGGCCAAGAGGAAACCTTAAAAAATTACATTTACTTCTTGGCCCTGTTCCTGCGTGGCACTAGGTGTCCCTGGCAAGGCTGGCGTAGGCATAACTGTGTGATTAAAATCGCAGCAGACCCCAGATTTTGCACTTCAATGAGGCCCTTGCTTGCCTGGAGTGAGGGCCTCGAATGCAAGCCAAAATGCGCTGGTAGAAATGATGAATGGCAAAAAGTGGACATGGATCTGGTAAGATTCGGCTTCCATTTGAATGCCTTGTTCTCGTTGCGTGCAAGAGGTTAAAATCGGACTTCTCCTATATTTAGAATAAGAATGGTTGAAAGAGGATGAAGTTCAACAGAGCTACACTACTAAATACTATAATAACTTTTGTTTGTGTAAAAGAATAAGATCTTACAGCACTTTGAAAGTTACGCTGAGTATCAAATAGAGGAGTTTACAGAGTAACGCATTGTCAAAGAGATGAGTTTTTAAAGAGGCTTATACTGGGAGGGAATTAGCAAGGCAAAGTGCTTTTTTGGAAAGAATTCCTGATCTCTGGTGTAGAGACGAGAAGATCACTCTCCATTGGCGGAGTGGAAGGGTTGTGGAGAAAGAAGTCAGAAGAGGACAGTGCGGGCAGGGACATAAGGCTGGAGAAAATCACTTGGATAGATTAAGTGGGGCAAGGGAAACATTCGATATTGAAATTGATTTTATAGGGGTGTGTGAGAAGATGTGGGCAGCAGAGTTATGGATTGCTTTGTCAAGGGTGGAGACACAGAGATCAATGAGGACAGTGATGGAGAAGCCAGTTGATAGGTTAGGATTTCAGCAGTTGTGTGGTGTATGGGAGGGTGCAGTGGTGGTGAGAATGAAGTAGAGGCATAAACAGGAGTTGGAAGAACATGGCAAGGATATGGAGTAGAAAACCCAGCTTGGGGTCGAGCAGGACAAATCTGGCTTTATTTTTTTTTCATTGTTTCATCAGAACTTATCAGTAAATACAATTTACTCCTTTTCAAGGTGGAATGCTAAAGGATATCTAGTTATGAGGGTCACAATAAGGGATGTGAAACATTGGGTATTTTGTCTGACTTGAGAGAATTGTGGGATCTTCATTTTGTCCTTTTTAATGTTTATCCAGGCTGTCTTCGAATCTATTCCCGGGAACTTACTCAGAGCCTCTTCCATTCTGACGCCGCAACTTTGGCGGAAGCCCCGTTTGCACGTGCAAATAGGCTTTCCGCCAAACTTCCATCGTTAGAATGGCAGTGTAGGAGAAGCCCCAAGGTCAGGAGTATGTCTTCAAGTAGCCGTGAATTTCGCTTAATAGCAGAACTTGTTCTTGTAGTCTATTCCTGATTACATTCCTTCATTGATCCAATCTAGATCAATGTTCGCCCGCACCCCTCACTTTAGTCAAGCATGTATTGTGTTGCCCCTATTTTTTTTTTTTAAAAAGAACTTGCATTTATATAGTACCCTTCACAACCTTAGGATGTCCCAAATCGCTTTACAGCCAATGAAGTACTTTTTGAAGTATAGTCACTGTTGTAAAATAGGAAACACAACAGCCAATTTGTGCACAGCAAGGTTCAACAAACAACAATGAAATAATGACCAGATAATCTGTTTTAGTGAGAGTGGTTGAGGGATAAGTATTGGCCAGGACACTGGGAGAATTTCCTGTTCTTTTTCAAATAGTGCCAGGGGATCTTTTACGTACACCGGACAGGGAAGACAGGTCCTCAGTTTAACATCTTTTCCAGAAGACGTCATTCCAACAGTATAGAACTCCCTCAGTATTGTACGAACAGGCAGCACAAATTAAAATGTTTCTGAAACTTTTTTTCCCTGATTTTCTGATTTGAACATAGTTGCAGTAAATACTGACAATAGCATAAATTCCATTCTTTGGAACCTGTTGGTCTGTTTTAAAGGTATTGCTATTCACCACTATCTTTCTTAGTTTGTCAAATGGCTTCATTTTTCTGAAGGTTTGGAAAGAATACAGACTACCTAATTTAGCAGCTCACCAAACAGATGATTTTTTTATCAAAATGATTTCTCAGTGTCTGACTCTCCATAAGTCTAATATTGATATTATAATAGTAGTGAGTAAACGAACAGAGATATTATTGATTATGTCTTCTGGCAAGATTAAAACATGACTCATTTTACTCAATAGGTTTGCCTAGATTTTAAAATTGAATTCTTGACGGTGCTCTCCTTTTTACCTCCCTCTACCATATCAAGAAGCCAAATTTTAAACCGAATATGATGCATTGTTAAAAATTCAGTTTACTGTTCTATAGTTCAGCGTACTGCCCAGATACCGATCAATAAGTGGCCCATCAGCCTTTGCATTTTAGCAGATCATGCATTATTTGCTAATTGTGTTATTACTTAAATACTATTGGCGTATTAAAAATAATTTTTTTTTAAATACATTGTTTTTAAAAAAATGCACTTGACCTTGGGGCCCTTTATTCTGGGAAGACAATGTGATATGGAATGGAACTTTGTATCACCCACTGCTAACGTGCCCAACCCTGTGTGACATCTGGAGATCAGGACGATTTAAATGTTCAGGACCAATGCCTGGTGGAACTAGCGCACCAAACTGAACTGGAAGGGGGAGGAGGTCGGGTCAGTGGGAGAGGAAGGAAGAGGAATTTTTCTATAGAGAAACCTTCACAGCCCCTATTATCAATTGCAGAGATGAAACTGGCCAATTTAATATTTTCCCCATTCCGCTGACCTAGTAATGCTGCATGTCAGGGACTCTCCGGCATTGCTCCATGCCGTCCAATATTGCTAAGGGTGTGTGAGGAAAATACATTGACGCATTTTCCTAATTTCCACATTTACATCATATTATAACACACCCACCCATTTGTTGGTCGGCATATTATGGTCCGACCCCTCATACTACCAGGAGTTTCAACAAGGCAATAAAGGAGGTGGATATAAGCTCTGCCTCAAATTGTGGGGAAAAAATTAAAAATAAAAATTCCCCCGCCCTTGCTGGTAGTCTGCTGCAACACTGCCCTGCGTGGGGCCCAGAAATTTGAGGGCCATATTTTTCAAACTATTGGTCTTAAAACTAGAAGGTCACAAGTTTTATCTCCAGTGGTGACTGAGATTGTAACTCATCTGTCGTCATTGTAAAATTTATTCTCACTGTGGGTTTGAATAGAAGAATTACTTCAGACATTGGCGCACATGTTTTAGGGGATACCATCCTCCTGATACAAGACAAAGTATAAGTGAGGTTGGCATCACTAGGGGATCTAAAAGAGGACGCGGTGGAGAACATTTCTCTGGGTATAACTTGTATTGGATCTCATTTATGAACTGAACAAGTCAAAGAACATAAAAACACAAGAAATAGGAGCAGGAGTAGGCCATTTGACCCCTCGAGCCTACTCCGCCATTTAATAAGATCATGGTCGATCTGATCATGGACTCAACTCCACTTCCCAGCCCGCTCCCCATAACCCTTTATTCCCTTATGGCTCAAAAATCTATCTATCTCCGCCTTAAATATATTCAATGACCCAGCCTCCACAGCTCCCTGGGGCAGAGAATTCCATAGATTTACAACCCTCTGAGAAGAAATTCCTCCTCATCTCAGTTTTAAATGGGCAGCTCCTTATTCTGAGACTATGTCCTCTAGTTTTAGTTTCCCGTATGAGTGGAAGTATCCTCTCTGCATCCACCTTGTCGAGCCCCCTCATTATCTTATATGTTTCGATAAGATCACCTCTCATTCTTATGAACTCCAATAAGTTTATGTCATGTATTCAACTATCATTGTAACCCATGTATAAGCTGACTTAAGTTGTACATCTTGAGAACATTGACCACAAGGGGCAAACTTGTGGGAGACACTCCTAACTTGGACTTTCAGGTATAAAAGGGGAAGCTCCACCCACCTTCAGCACTTGAGGTCTTGGTAATAAAGGTAACTGGTCACAGAGTGACCTTCTCTCAAGTATGGACCTTATGTGCATTTATACTGTATAGTGAGGACATATCAATTTAGGCTCAGCGTAGTCAACCCCCCTCATATCTGGAATCAACCTAGTGAATCTTCTCTGAACAGCCTCCAAAGCAAGTATATCGTTCCTTAAATACGGAGACCAAAACTGTACGCAGTACTCCAGGTATGGCCTCACCAATACCCTGTACAGTTGTAGCAGGACCTCTCTGCTTTTATACTCTATCCCCCTTGCAATAAAGGCCTTCCTGATTACTTGCTGTACCTGCATGCTAACTTTTTGTGTTTCATGCACAAGGACCCCCAGGTCCTTCTGTACTGAAGCATTTTGCAATTTTTCACCATTTAAATGATCATTTGCTTTTCTATTTTTTCTGCCAAAGTGCATAACTTCACATTTTCCTACATTATACTCCATCTGCCAAATTTTTGTCCACTCACTTAGCCTATCTATATCCCCTTGCAGATTTTTTGTGTCCTCACAATTTGCTTTCCCACCTATCTTTGTAGCATCAGCAAAATTGGCTACATTACGCTCGATCCAAGTCATTAATATAGATTGTAAATAGTTGAGGACCCAGCACCATCACTGCGGCACCCGACTAGTTTCCGTTTGCCAACCGGAAAATGACCCGTTTATCCCGACTCTCTGCTTTCTGTTCATTAGCCAATCTTCAATCCATGCTAATATATTACCCCCAACTCCATGAACTTTTATCTTGTGCAGTAACCTTTTATGTGGCAGCTTACCGAATGCCTTCTGGAAATCCAAATACACCACATCCACTGGTTCCCCGCCCCCGTGCCCGCCCCCCCCCCTCCCCCTTATCCACCCTGTTCGTTACATCCTCAAAGAACTCCAGCAAATTTGTCAAACATGATTTCCCTTTCATAAAACCATGCTGACTCGGCTTGATTGAATTATGCTTTACCAAATGTCCTGCTGCTGCTTTTTTAATAATGGACTCCAGCATTTTCCCAACAACAGATGTTAGGCTAACTGATCTACAGTTCCCTGCTTTGTGTCTGCCTCCTTTTTTAAAGTTCACTCCATTTTTTTTTGCAGTAGTAAATATAATGCTTAGTATGACCCTGTACATATGTGCTTGTATGGTGATCGTGTTGATTTGTAAAATATTTACCTGGAAATGATGCTAGTAATCTGATATAACATTGCAATGTTTAGCTAACTGTATTGAAGCAGAGATTTTGAGTGTAATCAGTCTCCTTATTTCGAAAACCATTGATTTAGTCAGTGACAAATTTCACTCTGGGTCGAACTATTTCATTTCAAAATCAGGAGACATTACAAAGTTTGTTTTAAAGTGGAAACAGCCAAAAGCCTGACGAGAATTGAGGAAAATATTTAATCAACAAACTGTCTGTTAATATTGTTTTCTGTGGTTTTATGTTCATTACAATGGTAAAGCTTTTTACAGTTAGTAACAATGTGTTTGTTTGAAAGTGGCATTATTTTAAGAAATGGCCATAATTAAATCAAGTGGCCACAACTAATTCTTGTGTTTTTCCACACAAGTTCTTTTCCATACCATGATTTGAAAAAAAACCTCCTGAAATGTAATCCTCACTTGAAATGAGCAAAAACACAAATGTATTTTGACCCTTCTGCCAAATGTTACCTTGGTTACGCTGAACCATCTGTGCGTTTTCTAAATTTTGCTCAGAAATTTGATCTTCAATGCAAGCTACCACTAACTCTCAATCATCTTTGTCTACATGTGTATACAGTCACAGCTCAACTCTTACAACTTAAATTTTGGGAAAATATAGGTTGTCAGCCATTCTCTTTCTTTTATAAAAAATAAAATAAAGTGGCAAATTTGCACTGAAATGAAGATTTACAGGTTGCTAGTTATGAAAGTTATTGTAAGCTTGCTGAATAATGACTGTTACCAGAGGATTTTAGGCACTTCTGGACATTTAACAGCCTGCAGCTTGTGGTATTCATACAGGAAACTGAAAATTGCTGACCGCACCAGTAGTCTCGACAGAAATGTTTTTTTAATCCCTCATTTGTATTCTAGAAGGAAAAAAAACAAAATTTATATTTAACTCACTGATCGCTGACCATCCACAGCTGACTCACTGACATTGCACATTAGACTTCTGTTTGCATTCTAATTTTTTTTCAAATTATGTCTGTTGGCACAGCTCATGCACTTATCGAGAAAGAAAGTAGGAGACTTTAGTACTTAAAAAAAAACCTTACTTCATGTGTACAGGCAACTGTCTCAGTATTCCACATGTTGGCTCTAAACTACATTGCAAATGAAAAAAGCTTTACAAATTCAGTATTTTCTATATAGTGGCCACTCTCTATCATAGGTTTTGCCTTAATATCATGGCCCAAAAATGGCATTTACAATTTTTCTCCTGCTTTTTGTACAACATTGAGTGTCTTTTTTTTATATAACTAAGTTCCAGTGTGTTCATTTCCCAGCCATCAGCTGCTGTTTTCTTCTTGTGGCCTGCAATGGGTGTCCAGAGGTACAAACATCCTAATTCTACTGACATAGCTCATTCCCAGGATAAATATATTAAGATATAGCAATAGATCTTTTTTCCTCCTAAATCTTTAAGGTGGAACTAGAATGCTCTGTAATGTGCTTTTGTCAGGTTGACAAACTACACTGCAGTGATAGATTCTTATGGTACTCTGAGATGCTTTATTGCTGCAGCTTTTGTCTTTGAGTTACTGTTATTGATTGTGCAGCCTGTCCAGTGCACAGAAATTCACTTCACACGCATTTTTTTTAAAGACTGCAGTATTAATGGCTGCAACATTGCTGGGTTTGTGCCTGACTACTATACTTTCTTGCCTTATTGATGTTAATCCTTCACATGCAAAAAGGATGCTCCGATCAGGTGGTCCTCGGCATGGTATACTGAGAGTCTGGTTGTTTTTCAAGCTACTAATGCTTTGCGTCATGGTAGTCTGTCTGCTCAGCAGCAGGGTCTGATTGAACTGGAGCCAATGGGAAAGTAGCTACTAAACCTGCATTAAATAGATGAGGCTACTAATACTGATTTTATTATTGGTTTTCAATGTAAAAAGATTTGTGAGCTGTGCACCAGCCTCCGTGCTATTTTATATATTCTAGCCTGTAGAACAAGGAGAAATGTTAATATTCTGGGCCCAAGTTTCCACATGATTTGCGCCTGATTTTTAGGAGCAACTGGTGGAGAACGGACTATCTTAGAAATCGCAATTCTCCACATTTTTTTTTTCTGCAGTTCTAGTCAGTTAGAACAGTTTCACTTTGGAACAGAATTTTTTCTTCAAAAGGGGGCGTGTCCGGCCACTGACGCCTGATTTCAAAGTTTCCACAGTGAAAACGTACTCCAAACTAACTTAGAATGGAGCAAGTGAAGATTTTTGTAGAGCTGAAAAAACCTTGTCTACACTAAAAAAATCAGGCGCAGGTTACAAATTAGGCGTCCAGAACGAGGTGGAGGTGGAGGGGGGGGGGGGTGAGGGGAGGCGGGGGGGGTGAGGGGAGGCGGGGGGGGGGGAGGGAAGTCATTAAATTCTATAATAAATCCTTATTTATACTTATACAAATATTATACAAATAAATCCAACCTGAATAAAAATTTATAAGCAAAGTAAAGATTAAATAAACCATCTTCTTACCTGTGTGAAAGTGCTTCAGCCAGGGAGAATGCTGCAGGAAGCCTCACAAGTTGAGGCAGCCGTTCGTTCCCACGGGGGGGGGGAAGGAGGAAGCCGTTCCCGACGGTGGGCAGGGGGGGGGGGAGGGAAACGGCTGCCTCAACTTTGAGACTTCCTGCAGCCTTCTCACTGCTGCAAGAAGCCTCAGTGCTGATGTGCTGATGGCAATGTGCTTTTATTAAAAAATGTTCAAAAATTAAACAGCTACAAAGAACTACAAAAATGGCCGAGTGCCAATGTTTCCTTCACACTGAGCCTGCGCGAACGCTCCAACGCGCACGCGCAGCATTGCCGGCAGGAAAAAAACTAATTTAAATGGTACCCGCCCCCTCCCACTTAAAAAATCGGCGCAAGTGGTAGGCTCCGCCCCCTGGGCGCCGTGCCAAGCAGACATGGAGCTGCAGGGCGCTCCAGAATCACGCGTTTTTTTTTCGGCGCGAAAAACGGGCGCCCAGCTCGGAGGGGTGCCCGTTTTTTATCATGTGGAAACTTGGGCCCTCTGAAAGGATTTGTTGGATAGTCTGCCAAGAATTTCACTTTTTTCTGATAAGTGCATGGTATATTTATTGCTGTTCTTTTTTTTATAGTACAATATATCATAAATTACTTGTCCTTGTCTTAGATCAGGCCTGTGTTTTAAATTTCACACACAAGACTTATCCAGAGTTCTTTTATAGTAACACCAGCAGTACAATTGAGAATGGTAGAGGAGGGTATAGCTGTATGTAAGTTCCTTCAGTAGATATAGATCTAGAAGGAAGAACTGTTTTTTTTTGGTCCGCTGTGAAACAATGGCCCGTATTTTCGCCAACATTGAATCGGCACCCAGTGATTTGATTTTTTTTTGTGGCGTAGATGGTCAGTTTTAATTTTCGCCAAAGTTTTTGCTGCCAGATATTTTGCCGGTGGTGTAGGTAAAAAAGTGATTCTGCGTCATTTCTGACTATTAAGGCCATTTTCCCCATCACCGATTTTCAACGACGCACAGAAACATTAGAGCCGGTTTGGAAAAAGCCTACCTTAACTTAATGAAATCGGCGCTGGCCTGCATCTATCCCTGACCGAAGGTCCTCTACCCCTTCGGAGCAAATAACTGCAGGTAAAAATAAAGCAGGTGAAATAAAACTTAGAGATGAGCCTTTTCCATGGATGAGCAAATTGCAGGCAAATTTCAAAAAGTAATTCCAGGCACATCAAAACATTCAGAGGAGCCTCTTTCCTCAAAGACCAAGCTCCAGGCACATTGTGACATTCGGAAGAACCTTTTCCACGCACGCGACCTGACCCACTGCTATCCTTAGCCGATGGTCCTCCACGCACCCGGCCCGCTGCTATCGCTAGGCGAAGGTCCTCCTGTGCAACAATCTCCAGGCACATTGGAAAGGATCAGTGCATGAGACTGGACATTGATTTTTGTTTTTAAATAGTCTCCTGACATTTGCAATGTTCATCTCAGTTTGCATGTGAAGACTGTGTTGCAATGCGTAGGTTGATCTGAATAAACGGTAATATATTTTGGGATATGTTATTACTGTAAATGTTATTATCCACTAGAATAGGGTCTGATCAACCAGATAAGTGTGTTCACTACCTTGTATTGAAGCCTGCCTAATGACAACTTGATTCCTAATTAGATGTTCTCACCAATTAAAATTAATAATTAATTGATTGGTGTAGACCTTATTAGAATCTCTAAAATGTATGGACTCTCTGCAGTAGTTATTGCAAAGAGCCTGGTCACATATGAATTGAGCATAATGTTTGGATGAAAAATTGAATCCCGCCAAAATGTGTCTGTTTGTGCCACCAGGCCCCTACCATTCATTAACTGCCTCAAATTGGGTTACATTTAAAAATCCTGGCTTTACAAGATTACATGCTAATACTAAGGTGTTCATGGATCTTGACTTGTTCTGGGTCACTGATACATGTACCATGGTCCTGCGTTGCTGGAATTAGGTACACATCAGTGACCCAGAACAAATCCGGATCCATGAACACCTTAGTACTAGTACAGTTTATACAACCTGCTCCTGTTTCTTGTAAACTTATTAGTTACAACACAGAAGGAGGCCATTTGGCCTGTCGAATCCGTGACATAATCTAGAAAGATTTTCTAGTGCTGGATTAAAAAAAATAATGTACAGGATTCTGGTTAAGTGTTAAAAATAAATATGTTAAACTTTTGTACAGTGCAGTGGTATTTGGCTTAACTTTTAACTTGCCTTTTAACTTTGTAAAGTTTGACACAAAATTTATTAATGAAGAAACAAACAAGCCATTTCTCCTCCCCCTTAGCGCTGTGCACCCCTATTGCTGCCTCTACTCCTATCCGTGCCCGTTGTTGCAGAGTTCTGCTTCCTCGCACCCCTCCCCACCCCACCCCCCGCCGACCCCGACCCCAAGGTTTTTTCTGTTTTCTTTCCGACTGCATGTTTCTTGTTGGTGTGTTATGACAGGGACAGAGCTAAAAGATGTCATTGTGGAAAACCCAGGTTCCTCTTCGGACTTTTTCTCAGCCTGTGGATCAACCCCTGACTTTGGTCTGGGGGTTAGAATGTTAGTGGCAGCAATAATAACCTGGGTGTGCCCCCTTATTGCTGCTAATATCTCTGACCGCCCCTCCCTCATCTGTCCCGACAGTGTTGCCAGCTGTAATGACAGTCCCGCAATTTCTCCCCTCCCCTCACCCATTCCTCCAGCCAGTGTTGCTACTTCATGTTTCAGTCCCGCTAATTCTACCCTCACCTCACTGAAGGTTTCCAGGAGCGATCTTGTTAGTTGGATGCTCTCCCCATGAGCTGTCCTATGTACTCTGCATTCTGTGTTTCTGGTTCAGCTCTCCTTTCCACCCTCCTCTGCCGTCTCGCAGGTGTGGCTTGTTGTGACGCACTGGGACCTGCAACCTCAGACAGTACAGCTTGAAATGTCACGTCGGTTGATTCGCACAGGAAAGAGCTTGGAATTCTCTAGAGGTTCACCATCTCCAATTCCAGTGTAACCATCTCGGTATCAGAGTCTTTCCTGCTGCCCTTCTTCTCTTGATGTAGAATATCTGGACTGACGGCTTCCTGAACATGCTCTTCTTCTACTTCAGGTGCATCCTCTGTCACCTCCTGATGCACAACATCTGCAAAACATAACAGGGATGCTTGGTTAGCAGCAGGGAGGAAGGGGAAGCGTAGCCAGCATCTGCAGTATTTAACATTTGGCCAACCTGGACTGTGCAATTTGCAGGGCTTACCCTCCCTTGGTAACCTGGGCCCAGCTTTCACATTGGTGGTTGATCTTCTCCTGTGAGCTTTAATCATATCAGCGATCCTTTGTTCCACGGCTGTTAGTTGCAGCCTACTTGCCAGACCTCCGCCAGTTTTTGACCGTTCTCAGTTGATCTGTGACACCATCTTCTGCAAAGATGAAAATAGCGCGCGCTCTCGCTCTCAATTTTAAACACTTATTTAACCAGAAGCCATGTAGGTCAGCGAGCACAGAAGTGATGGGTGAACAGGACTTTGGGCGAGTTAGGATATGGGCAGCAGAGTTTTGGATGAACTTAAGTTTATGCAGGATGGAAGATGGGAGCTTGCCAGGAGTGTGTTCAGCAGCAGATGAGCTGAGGCAGGGGCAGAGTCTGGCAATATTATGGAGCTGGAAATAGGTGGTCTTCATGCTAGCACAGAAATGTGGTTGGAAGCTCATTTCTGGGTCAAATACACCAATGTTGTGCACAGTCTGGTCCAGCCTCAGACAGTTGCCAGGGAGAGGGATGGAGTCGTTGGCAATCCAGCAAGCTGTTTTATCCCGGATGGTGTCGAGCTTCTTGAGTGTTGTTGGAGCTGCACTGATCCAGGCAAGTGGAAAGTATTCCATCACACTTCAGACTTGTGTCTTAGTGGTAGAAAGGCTTTGAAGAGTCAGGAGGTGAGAATACCCAGCCTCTGACTTCCTCTTGTAGCCACAGCTGGCCCAGTTAAGTTTCTGGTCAATGGTTACCCCCAGGATGTTGATAGTGGGAGATTTGATGATGGTAATGCCATTGACTTTCAAGGGGCACTAGTTAGACTCTCTCGTTGGATATGGTCATTGCCTGGCACTTGTGCGGCGCAAATGTTACTTGCCACATTGGCCCAAGCCTGGATGTTGTTCAGGCCTTGCTGCATGCGGGCTTCATGATTTGTGGAATTCTGAATGGAACTGAACAATGCAATCATCAGCGACCATCCCCACTTTTGATCTTACAATGGAGGGAAGGTCATTGATGAAGCAACTGAGTTTGATTGAGTCAAGAACATTGCCCTGAGGAACTCTTGGGGTGGAGATGATTGAGGCTCAGCTAGCTTCCTTTGTGTTAGATATGACTCCAGCCAGTGGAGAGTTCCCCCTTGGTTCCCATTGGCTTCAATTTTACTCGGGCTCCTTGGTGCCACACTCGGTCAAATGTTGCCGATGCCCAGGGCAGTCACTTTCACCTCCCCTCTCGAATTCAGCTGTTTTGTCCATGATTGTATCAAGGCTGTCATGTGATCCTGGCAGAGCCCAAACTGAGCATTGGTGAGTGGATTATTGGTGAGTAAGTGTCGCTTGATAGTACTGTCGATAACACCTTCCATCACTTTGAGAATAGCTTGTTGGGACGATAATTCGCTTGATTGGATTTGTCCTTTTTTGTGGACAGGACATAGCTGGGCAGTTTTCCACAATGTTGCGTAGGTGCCAGTGATATAGCTGTACTGGAACAGCTTGGCTAGGGGCGTGGCTCATTCTGGAGCACAAGCCTTCAGTACTACAACCGGGATGTTGTCGCGACCTATAGCCTTGGCTTTATCCAGTGGGCTCGGTAGTTTCTTGATTTCACATGGTATTGGGGGTAATGTATTGATGTGGATAGAGAACTGGTTGGCAGACAGGAAGCAGAGAGTCGGGATAAACGGATCCTTTCAGAATGGCAGGCAGTGATTAGTGGGGTGCCGCAGGGCTCAGTGCTGGGACCCCAGCTATTTACAATAGACATCAATTATTTAGATGAAGGAATTGAGTGCAATATCTCCAAGTTTGCAGATGACACTAAACTGGGTGGTGGAGTGAGCTGTGAGGAGGATGCTAAGCGGCTGCAGGGTGACTTGATCAGGTTAGGTGAGTGGGCAAATGCATGGCAGATGCAGTATAATGTGGATAAAGGTGAGGTTATCCACTTTGGTGGCAAAAAGGCAGAATATTATCTGAATGGCGGCAGATTAGGAAAAGGGGAGGTGCAACGAAACCTGGGTATCATGGTACATCAGTCATTAAAAGTTAGCATGCACGTACAGCAGGCGGTGAAGGTGGCAAATGGTATGTTAGAAAAAAAAAACATAGAAACATAGAAAATAGGTGCAATAGTAGGCCATTCGGCCCTTCTAGCCTGCACCGCCATTCAATGAGTTCATGGCTGAACATTCAACTTCAGTACCCCATTCCTGCTTTCTCGCCATACCCCTTGATCCCCCTAGTAGTAACTCCTTTTTGAATATATTTAGTGAATTGGCCTCAACAACTTTCTGTGGTAGAGAATTCCACAGGTTCACCACTTCATAGCTAGGGGTTTTGAGTATAGGAGCAGGAGGTCTTACTGCAGTTGTACAGGGCATTGGTGAGGCCTCACCTGGAATATTGTGTTCAGTTTTGGTCTCCTAATCTGAGGAAGGACGTTCTTGCTATTGAGGGAATGCAGCGAAGGTTCACCAGACTGATTCCTATGTCAGTCCTGCGATGACATATGAGGAGAGACTGGATTGACTGGGCCTGTATTCACTGGAGTTTAGAAGGATGAGAGGGGACCTCATAGAAACATATAAAATTCTGACAGGATTGGACAGGTTAGATGCAGGAAGAATGTTCTCTATGTTGGGGAAGTCCAGAACCAGGAGACACAGTCTAAGGATAAGGGGTAAGCCATTTAGGACCAAGATGAGGAGAAACTTCTTCACCCAGAGAGTTGTTAACCTGTGGAATTCTCTATCGCAGAGAGTTGTTGATGCCAGTTCATTGGATATATTCAAGAGGGATTTAGATATGGCCCTTATGGCTAACAGGATCAAGGGGTATGGAAAGAAAGCAGGAAACGGGAACTGAGGTGAATGATCAGCCATGATCTTATTGAATGGTGGTTCAGGCTCAAAGGGCCGAATGGCCTACTCCTGCACCGATTTTCTATGTTTCTATAGAAAAATAGAAACATAGAAAATAGGTGCAGGAGTAGGCCATTCGGCCTTTCGAGCCTGCACCGCCATTCAATGAGTTCATGGCTGAATATGCAACCTCAGTACCCCATTCCTGCTTTCTCGCCATACTCCTTGATCCCCCTCTTAGTAAGGACTATATCTAACTCCTTTTTGAATATATTTAGTGAATTGGCCTCAACAACTTTCTGTGGTAGAGAATTCCACAGGTTCACCACTCTCTGGGTGAAGAAGTTTCTCCTCATCTCAGTCCTAAGTGGCTTACCCCTTATCCTTAGACTGTGACCCCTGGTTCTGGACTTCCCCAACATTGGGAACATTCTTCCTGCATCTAACCTGTCTAAACCCATCAGAATTTTAAACGTTTCTATGAGATCCCCTCTCATTCTTTAGAACGCCAGTGAATACAAGCCCAGTTGATCCAGTTTTTCTTGATATGTCAGTCCCACAATTCCGGGAATCAGTCTGGTGAACCTTCGCTGCACTCCCTCAATAGCAAGAATGTCCTTCCTCAAGTTAGGAGACCAAAACTGTACACAATACTCCAGGTGTGGCCTCACCAAGGCCCTGCACAACTGAAGCAATACCTCCCTGCCCCTGTACTCAAATCCCCTCGCTATGAAGGCCAACATGCCATTTGCTTTCTTAACCACCTGCTGTACCTGCATGCCAACCTTCAATGACTGATGTACCATGACACCCAGGTCTCATTGCACCCCCCCTTTTCCTAATCTGTCACCATTCAGATAATAGTCTGTCTCTCTGTTTTTACCACCAAAGTGGATAACCTCACATTTATTCACATTATACCTCATCTGCCATGCATTTGCCCACTCACCTAACCTATCCAAGTCACTCTGTAGCCTCATAGCATCCTCCTCGCAGCTCAAACTGCCACCCAACTTAGTGTCATCCGCAAATTTGGAGATGCTACATTTAATCTCCTCGTCTAAATCATTAATGTACAATGTAAACAGCTGGGGCCCCAACACAGAACCTTGCGGTACCCCACTAGTCACTGCCTGCCATTCTGAAAAGTACCCATTTACTCCTACTCTTTGCTTCATGTCTGACAACCAGTTCTCAATCCATGTCAGCACACTACTCCCAATTCCATATGCTTTAACTTTGCACATTAATCTCTTGTGTGGGACCTTGTCGAAAGCCTTCTGAAAGTCCAAATATACCACATCAACTGGTTCTCCCTTGTCCACTCTACTGGAAACATCCTTAAAAAATTCCAGAAGATTTGTCAAGCATGATTTCCCTTTCACAAATCCATGCAGACTTAGACCTATCATGTCACCTCTTTCCAAATGTGCTGTTATGACATCCTTAATAATTGATTCCATCATTTTACCCACTACTGATGTCAGGCTGACCGGTCTATAATTCCCTGTTTACACTCTCCCTCCTTTTTTTTTAAAAAAGTGGGGTTACATTGGCTACCCTCCACTCGATAGGAACTGATCCAGAGTCTATGGAATGTTGGAAAATGACTGTTAATGCATCTACTATTTCCAAGGCCACCTCCTTAAGTACTCTGGGATGCAGTCCATCAGGCCCTGGGGATTTATCGGCCCTCAATCCCATCAATTTCCCCAACACAATTTCCCAACTAATAAGGATTTCCCTCAGTTCCTCCTTCTTACTTGACCCTCTGACTCCTTTTATATCCGGAAGGTTGTTTGTGTCCTCCTTAGTGAATACCGAACCAAAGTACTTGTTCAATTGGTCCGCCATTTCTTTGTTCCCCATTATGACTTCCCCTGATTCTGACTGCAGGGGACCTACGTTTGTCTTTACTAACCTTTTTCTCTTTACATATCTATAGAAAGTTTTGCAATCCGTCTTAATGTTCCCTGCAAGCTTCCTCTCGTACTCTATTTTCCCTGCCCTAATCAAACCCTTTGTCCTCCTCTGCTGAGTTCTAAATTTCTCCCAGTCCCCAGGTTCACTGCTATTTCTGGTCAATTTGTATGCCACTTCCTTGGCTTTAATACTATCCCTGATTTCCCTTGATAGCCACGGTTGAGCCATCTTCCCTTTTTTATTTTTACGCCAGACAGGGATGTACAATTGTTGTCGTTCATCCATGCGGTCTCTAAATGTCTGCCATTGCCCATCCACTGTCAACCCCTTAAGTATCATTCGTTAATCTATCCTAGCCAATTCACGCCTCATACCTTCAAAGTTACCCTCCTTTAAGTTCTGGACCATGGTCTCTGAATTAATTGTTTCATTCTCCATCCTAATGTAGAATTCCACCATATTATGGTCACTCTTCCCCAAGGGGCCTCGCACAATGAGATTGCTAATTAATCCCTTCTCATTACACAACACCCAGTCTAAGATGGCCTCCCCCCTAGTTGGTTCCTCGACATATTGGTCTAGAAAACCATCCCTTATGCACTCCAGGAAATCCTCCTCTACCGTATTGCTTCCAGTTTGGTTAGCCCAATCTATATGCATATTAAAGTCACCCATGATAACTGCTGCACTTTTATTGCATGCTCCCCTAATTTCCTGTTTGATGCCCTCCCCAACATCACTACTACTGTTTGGAGATCTGTACACAACTCTCACTAACGTTTTTTGCCCTTTGGTGTTCTGCAGCTCTCCCCATATAGGCCCCAAGTTTCCACATGATTTGCTCCTGATTTTTAGGAACAACTTGTGTAGAACGGAGTATCTTAGAAATCGGAATTCTCCACATTTACTTTTCTGCAGTTTTAGTCAGGTAGAACAGTTTCACTTTGGAACAGAATTTGTTTTTCAAAAGGGGGCGTGTCCGGCCACTGAAGCCTGATTTGAAAGTTTCCACAGTGAAAACGTACTCCAAACTAACTTAGAATGGAGCAAGTGAAGATTTTTGTACGCTTGAAAAAACCTTGTCTACACTTTAAAAAAATGAGGCGCAGGTTTCAAATTAGGTGTCGGGAACGAGGTAGGGGGGCAAGGGAAGTCATTAAATTCTACAATCAATCCTTAGTTATACTTATACAAATAAATCCAACCTGAATAAAAATTTATAAGCAAAGAAAAGATTAAATAAACCATGTTCCTACCTGTGTGAAAGTGCTTTAGGCAGGCCTCTCAGGCAGCGGTGTGGCATCAGTGTCTCGACGGCAGGGGCAGGCAGCAAGCAGCCTTCGAGCTGAGCTGCGGTGCTTGAGGCAGGCCTTCATTCCCCGCGAAGATGCAGCACCCGGACGGACTTGAGGCCATTCGGCCATGGGATTGCAGCGGCATCAGTGGCTGGCCGGGAGCCGAAGAAAGAACAGCAGCAGCCTTCGAGCTGTGAGGGGGACTGACTGAGGCCATTTGGACAGGGAGAGGCAGCCACATCGACATCTTTATATTTAAATTTGCAGAATGGGTGCTGCATTGTCAACACCACATATTATGCAATGGTTTGCTTCCTCATGCAAGAAATTCTTTGTTCTTGGTGGAAGTTGATCCATTGCAAAGTTGAATTGGCACTTTTATTTCCCCAAACACACACTCCTTAATTTGCAGGCACCGGTTCTGCAAGTTTAGCAGTGAAAAGCTGAACTCACTGATTTCAGCAGGTGATTATTCAGCAGTGCTGCTAAAAGCATTCCCTCACACACAGAAATATCAAGAAAATTAAAATACAAGCCTTTGCAGGGGTCCAAGAAACAAATCTTCACTTTTTCTGCAGTACTTTTAAAAATGGCCGAGTGCCAATGTTTACTTCAGACTGCGCGTGCGCGAACGCTCCAACGCGCCCGCGCAGGGTTGCCGGCACCAAGAAGCCTAATTTCAATTGTACCCGCCCCCTCCTACTTACAAAATCGGCACGACTGGTAGGCTCCGCCCCCTGTGCGCCGCGCCAAGCAGACATCGAGCTCCAAGGAGCTCGAGAATACCGCGTTTTTTTTCCAGCGCGAAAAACAGGCGCCCAGCCCTGAGGTGCGCCTTTTTCGCCGCGTGTGGAAACTTGGGGCCATAGATTCCACATCATCCAAGCTAATGTCCTTCCCAACTGTTGCATTAATCTCCTCTTTAACCAGCAATGCTACCCCACCTCCTTTTCCTTTTATTCTATCCTTCCTGAATGTTGAATACCCATGGATATGTTTCACATGGAGTGAATGGAATGGGTTGAAGAGTAGTATGTGTGATGGTGGGGACCTTGGGAGGAGGCCAAGATGGATCATCCACTTAGCACTTATGACTGAAGATGGTTGAGAATACTTCAGTCTTGTCTTTTCCATTCATGTGCTGGCTCTGCCATCATTGAAGATGGGGATGTTGATGGAGCAGCCTCCTCCAGTTAGTTTAATTGTCCACCATAGTTCACGACCGGATGTGGCAGGACTGCAGGGCTCTGATCTGAACCATTGGTTGTGGGATTGCTTAGCTCTGTCTCCCGTCTGCTGCTTCTGTTGTTTAGCATACATGTAGTCCTATGTTGCAGCTTCCCCAGGTTGGCACTTCTTCTTTACGTATGCTTGATTCTGCTCCTGGTGAGCTCTGGTTCATTTGTGTAGAAGAGTTGGTCGCCTCGCTTGATGATAATGGTAGAGTGAGGGATATGATGGACTATGAGGTTATAGATTGTAGTGGAATACAATTCTGCTGGCTCTGATGGCCCACAGTGCCTCATGGATGCCCAGTTTTGAGCTGCTAGATGTGTTCTGAATCTATCCCATTTGGCACAGTGGTAGTTCCACACAACATGATGGATGTGTGTGAAGACGGGACTTCACCTCCTCAAGGATTGTATCGTGGTTACTTCTACCTATACTGTCATGGACAGATGCATCTATGATGGGTAGATTGGTGAGGACGAGGTCCTTCCCTCACATTGGGTCTCACCACCTGCCACAGGCCCAATCTGGCAGCTATATTCTTAAGTACTTTGCCAGCTCGGTCAGTAGTGGTGCCACTGAACCACTCTTGGTGATGGACATTGAAGTCCCTCACACAGAATACATTCTGTGCTCTTGCTACCTACAGTGCTTCTTCCAAGTGGTGTTCAACATGATGTACTGATTCATCAGCTGAGGGAGGGCAGTCTGTGGTAATCAGCAGGAGGTTTCCTTGCTCACAGCTTGATGCCATGAGACTTCATAGGATCTGGAGTCAATGTTGAGGACTCCCAGGGCACTCCCTCCCACTGAGTCGCCACCTCTGGTGGGTTTGTCCTGCCGGAGGGGAAAGGATACCCAGGGATGGTGAGGAGGAGTCTGGGGGGCCGAAATTCAGGCACACCAGAAAGCTGACGTACCTATGATTTTTTTTTTACCTCGTTTTTCCGCATAGAGCGTTGAGGCGACCTCGCGATCAGTTTTCGGCACTTAGTAATTTTTTAATGTTGGACCGGAAGTTGGCGATAGTGGGGGTGAAAGTTGGGGCGGGATCGAAACTCCGCTGCAGTCGGGGTGCCAAGCTGCCTGTTGGCAGCCCAGCCGAACCCAGGGGCAATATTTTTCCGGCCGATTGGGAAGTCAGCCGTTAAAAATTACATGGCGGCCGCAGCCACTCGGAATAAGGTGCACCAACAGAGCAAGCTGTTGGGTGCACTGCTCGGCGGGAGAATGATTTTTTTCCCCTAAATACAGATCGGAGTCTTCTGCAGGTGAGGGAGAGTGGCGGTGTGCGTTTTGATGCCGCGCTTGTGGCAGTGATCAGCAGCGGGGCGGAAGTGTGAAGTAGGGACAGGCTAAAAAATCCCAGACCTGAATTTGGGTCGGGGCAGCCAATGGACTGCAACGCGGCGGCCATTCGATTCCGTCGCATGGCTGTCGCGAAACGGGCCTTTCCTGGACCCTGAATTTTGTCCTCATTCGGTATGCTTGATGTCGCTGGGGTCTTTGGCTGATATTATTCTGCGAGTATGACGAGTCTGTGGCACAAGTCCCCAGATGTTCATGAACTTCACGGTGATAATAACTTCACAGTGGGGCGGACAATAATCAGGGGAATAATGGAGGTATGTGAAAAAGGAATGGCAGTAATCATGAGGGATTTTAACCTACATATCGATTGGTCAAATCAAATCGCACGGGGTAGCCTGGAGGAGGAATTCATCGAATGCATAAGGGATTGTTTCTTAGAATTAAAAACCAATGCGTATAGGGTGGCCAAGGTTAGTGGGAAACTAGAAGATTGGGAAAATTTTAAACGACAGCAAAGAATGACTAAGAAAGCAATAAAGAAAGGAAAGATTACGAAGGTAAACTTGCGCAAAACATAAAAACAGATAGTAAAAGCTTTTACCGATTTATATAAAACGGAAGAGAGTGACTAAAGTAAATGTTGGTCCTTTAGAAGATGAGAAGGGGGATTTAATAATGGGAAATGTGGAAATGGCTGAGACCTTAAACAATTATTTTGCTTCTGTCTTCACAGTGGAAGACACAAAAACCATGCCAAAAATTGCTGGTCACGGGAATGTGGGAAGGGAGGACCTTGAGACTATCACTAGGGAGGTAGTGCTGGACAGGCTAATGGGACTCGAGGTAGACAAGTCCCCTGGTCATGATGAAATGCATCCCACGGTATTAAAAGAGATGGCGGAAGTTATAGCAGATGCATTCGTTATAATCTACCAAAATTCTCTGGACTCTGGGGAGGTACCAGCGGATTGGAAAGCAGCTAATATAACGCCTCTGTTTAAAAAAGGGGGGCAGACAAAAGGCAAGTAACTAGAGGCCGGTTAGTTTAACATCTGTAGTGGGGAAAATGCTTGAAGCTATTATTAAGGAAGAAATAGTGGGATATCTAGATAAGAATAGTGTAATCAAGCAGATGCAACATGGATTCATGAAGGGGAAATCATGTTTAACTAATTTACTGGAATTCTTTGAGGATATAATGAGCATGGTGGATAGAGGTGTACCGATGGATGTGGTGTATTTAGATTTCCAAAAGGCATTCGATAAGGTGCCACACAAAAGGTTACTGCAGAAGATAAAGGTACACGGAGTCAGAGGAAATGTATTAGCATGGATCGAGAATTGGCTGGCTAACAGAAAGCAGAGAGTCGGGATAAATGAGTCCTTTTCAGGTTGGAAATCGGTGGTTAGTGGTGTGCCACAGGGATCGGTGTTGGGACCACAACTGTTTACAATATACATAGATGACCTGGAAGAGGGGACAGAGTGTAGTGTAACAAAATTTGCAGATGACACAAAGATTAGTGGGAAAACGAGTTGTGTAGAGGACACAGAGAGGCTGCAAAGAGATTTAGATAGGTTAAGCGAATGGGCTAAGATTTGGCAGATGGAATACAATGTCGGAAAATGTGAGGTCATCCACCTTGGGAAAAAGAAACAGTAAAAGGGAATATTATTTGAATGGGGAGAAATTACAATATGCTGCGGTGCAGAGGGACCTGGGGGCCCTTGTGCATGAATCCCAAAAAGTTAGTTTGCAGGTGCAGCAGGTAATCAGGAAGGCGAATGGAATGTTGGCCTTCATTGCGAGAGAAATGGAGTACAAAAACAGGGAGGTCCTGCTCCAACTGTACAGGGTATTGGTGAGGCCGCACCTGGAGTACTGCGTGCAGTTTTGGTCACCTTACTTAAGGAAGGATATACTAGCCTTGGAGGGAGTACAGAGACTATTCACTAGGCTGATTCCGGAGATGAGGGGTTACCTTATGATGATAGATTGAGTAGACTGGGTCTTTACTCGTTGGAGTTCAGAAGGATGAGGGGTGATCTTATAGAAACATTTAAAATAATGAAAGGGATAAACAAGATAGAGGCAGAGAGGTTGTTTCCACTGGTCGGGGAGACTAGAACTAGGGGGCACAGCCTCAAAATACGGGGGAGCCAATTTAAAACCGAGTTGAGAAGAAATTTCTTCTCCCAGAGGGTTGTGAATCTGTGGAATTCTCTGCCCAAGGAAGCAGTTGAGGCTAGCTCATTGAATGTATTCAAATCACAGATAGATAGATTTTTAACCAATAAGTGAATTAAGGGTTATGAGTAGCGGGCGGGTAAGTGGAGCTGAGTCCACGGCCAGATCAGCCATAATCTTTTTGAATGGCAGAGCAGGCTCGAGGGGCTAGATGGCCTACTTCTGTTCCTAATTCTTTTGTTCTTATGTAAGAGGATTTTGCAGGGTTGACTCGGCTCGGTGTGTCTTTGTCACGCCCGAATCCGATGCCTAGGTTGATGGGTGGTCTGATTGGTTTTATTATTATGCTTTGTTTGTAGAAGCTTGATGCATGGCTTGCTGGGCTTTTTCACAGTGCATTTCCAGACCAAGTAGGAATGGCAAGTTTCTTTTCCTAAAGGACATTAGTTTTTTTTACGCCAATCTGATGTGGTCTCCATTACTGAACTAGCTTTTTATTCAAATTGACAAACTGCCATGGTGGGATTTAAACTTGTGTCTCTGGATTATTAATCCAGGCCTTTGGGTTACTAATCTAGTAATATAACCACTATGCTATCGTATACTAGGCAAAAGGAGATAGTAATGGGACAAGTAAACTAACAAAATGGCATCAGCAGAACCATTGCCAGCACCTGCTGTCTGGAAAAATGTGAGCAATGTTGAGTCTAGAAAGCTGTGAAGTGCCTAATCGAAAGATGAGGTGCTGTCTCCCGATGTACATTTGAGCTTCTTTGGAACAGTGCAAGAGGTCGAACGCTTATTCCTTGACAAAGGCTTCAGCTTCATCCCCTTATGCCCCCACATCAATGAATTTCGAGCTTGGCATGTTGCTGAGCTCATCTTCCTTTACCTCCACACCCAGGTGTCTTCCCCCGCCAGCCCCCACACAGCAGACCCTTTCTCCCATCTTCAGAGTTCTCATTCCATCTGGACACCTCCCTCTGGCCTCTTGCCCTCTCTAGAGCTTTTCATTGGGAACTGCCGGTGTGACATCGGCCAGCTCAATGTTTCTTCTCCCCTCACTCACTCCAACTTACCTTCTTCAACTTGCAGAATTCCGTTCTTTCAGGTCCAACCCTGACATTGCCATTAAACCTGCTGACGAGGACGGGGCTATTGTTGTTTGGCGAACAGACCTCTACTTTGCAGAGGTCTCTCTGACGCCTCCTCCTACCTCCTGCGGGACCATGACCCCACCACCAAACATCAAGCCATCGCTTCCCAGACTGCCACTGACCTCATCTCTTGTGAAGATCTTCTCCCGCACAGTCTGCTTCTACCTCTTCCCAAGATCCACAAACAGGACTGCCCTGATAGACCCATTGGGGTGAAATTTATCACCCAAAACCTGGAGGGTTGGGGGTCGGGTCAGATGTTAAAATTTTAATGAAACCGGATTCGAACCCGCCCACTTCTGAGTTTAACAGAGGCAGGACAAGGGGTGGGCAGTCAACCCGTTCCCAGGAGGTGGGTTGGCAATTTAAATATTTTAATGAGGCTGACAACCTCTTGATTTAACCTGCTTTGCAGATTTTACACCGGTCGGCCGGGTTTCCCAGGCCTCGGGAAACACAGCAGGTCTGGAGTCCTCCCCATCTGGGGGGAACCTGTCATGGGCAAAGGACGCAAGCTGTGAAGTTAAAATTTCACATGATGTGGAGAAAGCTGGACTTCTGGGTTTCCGTCCTGAAACTCCGCCCCGCCTTTGTAAATACCTAAGCCATTGTTTCAGTCTATCCTTGCCCCACAGAACTTATTTCTTCCTATCTCAACTCTTTTTAAAAAAAAAAAAAAAAAAAATCTGACCTGCATCAGGGACTCCCTTTAACATTTTAACAGTTTCCAGTTTTCTGGCCTGAAACGTATCCTTTTCACCATAGACGTCCAATCTCTCTACACCTCTATTCCTCACCAGGACGGCCTGAGGGCCTGCCGCTTTTTCCTTGAACAGAGGCCCAACCAGTCCCCATCCACCACCACTCTCCTCTGCCATTGAAGGACTTCTCCTTTGACTGCTCTCAGTTCCTCGAAATAAATGGTGTTGCTGTGGGAACTTGTGTGGGTTCTTGCTCTTCCCAACTTTTTGTGGGATACGTGGAACATTCTTTATTCCAGTCCCACTTCAATCCCCTCCCTCATCTTCTTTTTTTACCTGTACATTGATGACTGTATTTGTGCCACTTCCTAGTCTTGCCCTGAACTGGAACATTTCATTAACTTTGTTTCCAATTGCCACCACTACCTCACCATCACATGATCCATCTCTGACTCTTCCCTTCCCTTCCTCTACTTCTCCATCTCCATTTCTGGGGATACTATAAACCCACTGACTCCCACAGCTACCTTAATTCCAATTCCTCCCACCCCACTTCCTGTAAGGACACACTCCCATTTTTCCAGTTTCTCTACCTCCGTCGCACCTGTTCTGACGATGCTACCTTCCATACCAGTGCTTCTGATGTGTCTTCCTTTTTCCTCAACTGAGGATTCCCCTGCACTATAATTGACGGGGCCCTTGACTGTGCCCATCCCATTTCCTGCACTTCTGCTCTCGCCCCTTCTCTCCCTCCTCAGAACTATGATAGGGTTCCTCTTGTTCTCACCTTCCACCCATAGCCTCCACATTTAACGGATCATCCTCTGCCATTTTCACCACCTCCAGCACAATGTCATCACCAAACACTTCTTCCCCCCCGCCCCTTTCAATATTCCAAAGGGACCGTTCCCTCTGCAATGTTCTGAGCCACTCCTCAAACCCACCCAATACTCGCTTGCCTTCCCACGGCACCTTTCAATGTAAGCGCAGGAGATGCAACACCTGCCCTTTCACCTCACCCCCTCCAGGGGACCAACACTCCTTCCAGGTGAAACCGTGATTTACTTCTCCTACTTTCAATTTATTTGCTGTATTTGCTGCTCGCGATGGTGATTGGGTGATAGCTTTGTGGAACACCTCCGTTCAGTCTGCAAGCGTGACCCTGAGCTTCCGGTTGCTGCAATTTTAATTTTCCCTGGCCTCGGCCTCCTACACTATTCCAATGAATCTCAACGGAAGCTTGAGGAACAGCACCTAGTTGCTGGTCTTTCGATTCGACACTTTACAACCTTCTGGACTCAACATTGAGTTAAACAACCACTGCTGCCTATTTTTTCGGACAACAGGTGGTGGTAATGATTCTGCTGTTGTTATTTACAGCTCATCTAGACTTGTCTTTTGTTCCTTTACTTGTCCCATTACCACCTCCATTTGCCATGCACCATCATCCCTTTTTTTTATTGAATCAGTCCTGCCGTCCACCCAATCACCGAGCTTCCTTTTTGTCCTTTTCTCCCCGCCCCCCACACACGCTTTTCCTGCCTCTGGACTTCCTTAATAGTAGTTAATTCTCTAATTTCTTCCAGTTTTGACGAAAGATCAATGCCTGAAATGTTAACTTTGTTTCTACCTCCACATTTGCAGCCTCACCTGATAAATATTTCCAGCATTTTGTTTTTATTTCAGATTTCCAGCAGTCTCAGTATTTTGCTTTTGTTTACATGAAGAACAGAGCTGAGAATCTCTAATGTAGTTTTACAGCAGGCCAAAAAAATCCAATCACAGAGTACTTCCTTCCAGATCTATATCTACTGAAGGAACTCATGTACAGCTTCCCCTCCTCTACCATCTTAAGTGTACTGCTGGTGTTGTTCTAAAGAACACTGGCTAAGTCATATGAATGAAATTGAAAACCCAGGACTGATCTAAGATGAGGAGTAAACTGTTATATATGTGGACTTGTATTTACTCTGTACAGCCACCAGAGGGCTCATCCCCTGGAGTCCCAAGGGATCCCATAATTCCTTGGGAGCACAGGTATTTAAGGATGCTTCACAGGTTGGAGAGGCACTTTGGTGACCTGCAATAAAAGACTAAGGTCACATTTTACTTTGAGCTCAGTGTTCAGTCTGACTCTTTCTCCATACACAACATAAACGCTATTATTTTAGTAGTTTAAGTAATTTATGAGGTACTGTATAAAATAACAGCAATAAATATATCAAACACAACCAAAAAAACAGTGCAATTCTTGGCAAAGGAAGAGGGTCTGCATAAATACATCATAACTACATACATCTGTCAGAAACTATTACTGTAAAGGGATAAGAAAACCCTTTTTAATTTCAGTCCTACTTGGTACAGCATTACATATTTCATACTTTGAATTTGTGCTCTAAGGTTATAGTAGATATTGTATAGTATTACACCTCGATAGGAGCTTTTCCTGTACTGAAATTTACAAGCAGATCCTCTTCAAACATTTCCTGTTGTAAATGTGAGAGCATTTAAGACAAACATTATTCTGCACTCTAACTTGAATAGCTCCACAGGTTCTAGTTGCATTTGTATTGTATTTAACTGAAGATAATAAAATTTCTGCCATTTTGAAGTACTAATTTTCGATAAAGATTGAAAAGTTTGCTTAAAACATATGCCGGTACCACAGAAATTCTGTGATAGGGAGTGTGCTCTCTTGAATCTCAAATTAAATATTTCTTAGTGTGTGTTGGTGGGTGGGTGTGGGTGGTGGTGTGTGTGTCATCAGAAATTTGAAATTGCATTTTCACCAGGCGGGGAAGTTAAAATAGAGCTCATTATCTCAGCATTAGCATTTCTTGTGTGTGTCATTGCTCACTAACATTGTGTTTTTATTATTTTGATCAACATTTCTCTAATTATAAGCTGAATGAACTTTGAAATAAATATAATGAATTTTTTTGCTGGTTTTTCATTTCCCCTGCTTCTATTGTGCCTCCAAGTCATTGTGCTGAGCTGAGACTCTGGAGCCTGAAGTGCCCTCGATTGCATGTACACTTTTTTTCAGAAATGCAAGTTACAGTTCTCTGGAAATGGAATGTTGATAGCCATTTGTTATGTTGGGATCGAAGTTGGTTAATATACCAGAGAAAGTTGAGTAATGTACTATCTAGTTTGATTTATTCTTGCTTCCTTATAAGTTTACTTCTTCCAGTTCATGGGATAGTTTTTAGCCTGAGGTATATGGTCTGTGAGTGTGGTGTTTCCCCTGTTTGAGAGCTCTGGAGAATACAGTGGCTAGGTTGTACACTTTGACGGTATAAGAGTTCATTGTTTACCTTGTGGCACACTAATACATATGCTATTGAGCATAAGGTCAGGCTTTGGTTCAGAGGAGACACAGTAGAAGTTCACTTTGCATATTCAGAATCCGTAAAATGTATTGGGGGGAAAAGCCCAAGTTGCAACAATGTCCAAATAATTATTCAAATTCAATGGAAAAAATAGGTATTGTTAACTTGTAGCCAAAGATTTATATACTGCACTGTTCTTTCAGGCAAATATTTGGTTACCTCTAATGTGGGGATATAAACTGTATCTATTTATAATTTACAGGGCAGCACTTCAGTTGGGTTCAGAATGATCCTTCAGTCTTTACGTTTACTGCCACTTGGTGAACAGAAAATGATTAAAGAGGATCTGCTGTTGCTGATCTGTTCTGCTGACTGCAAATCTTGAGGTTGAAGTGGTTGCAAGGTGCAACTAGAGCTGCTCCTTTGTTTTTATGCACAGTATTCTGGACAATCTTTAATGTACATTATAATTACTGTTGCTCGCAATTACTATAATTTCCACTGACTGCAGACTGCTGTTCCACGAGCTGGGACAAAGGAAAAAGATATTTATTGAAGAGTTCGACTTGAGGGAACTGTCATAGAAATCCCAGCTTCATGCAAAATGATTAGGTGTAAACTGACTAGTATCTTTCTCATTACAGATTTGTTATGTTAGCTGAACCGCCCCCCCCCCCCCCACTGAAAATGTACAGGATATTACAGCCTGCCTGCCTGCCCTGTGCAATGTACAGACTGGGTTGCTTAAAAATGAGGCAACATGGCTTGGAATGTAGAGGTGGTAGGGTACTGGTGCATCCCTGCATGCAATCCCACAATCCCACCAGATATATTGGGGGAGAATTTGGCCCGTGTCTGGGCGACTTAAATGAGTACCCAATGTGCTTTACTCGGTGTTGACAGTGGCATAACCAGTGGTCCTTAACGGAACTGCAGGAGGCTGCCTATTAAAGGGAAGTAAATTATTCTTTCTTTTATCTTTTTAATGTGGAGCCAAGAAGAGCATGAGTGTTTCTCCTGGATCCACAACAATACTGTGGCCTTTGCTTGCCCGCTAACCATACGCCTGCACCTGTTTTATCCCGAGCCAGTTGAATTTTCAAGAGTCCCAACTGGCCATCTGTATCAAGAGGTCCTATTGGCGCCCACAGCCTAATTTAGATTAAGCCTCAGCCTGGCATCTTCCGCCGCCAGTTGCATCAGCAACTTTGTGCCAATTTCTGGCGTGAAACCAATTTCTTGGACTTTGTCACTAGAAGTTGAGGATGAAGGGCTGTTTTTGTTTCGACTCACGAATTTGCTCTATCCAACATCTCGCGAGAAGGTATTGACATCCTGCTGGGAAGTCATTCATGAGATACCAGTTACCCTCCAGTACATCATCAAGTGGTCATTTTATCATGTTTGAGTCATGACACTGAATGTCTGTCGGCAATTCAACCATGGAACCATCTGGACCCAATCCTGATGTGCACAGAAAAGCAGTTTCAAGAGAGGTCGCTGGATTGTGATCAGTCTGGCCATTTTTCTTTCCTTTTCCTCACCTTAACTCCGAGGCACTGAAGCTAATTGTAACGTTCTTACTGCTGTTCCAGGTGTGAAAAGCTAGCTGATTACAGACTGGGGGTTGAATCTGGAACCTTCCTAGTTTGTATGCTCAGCTGTTCAATAGAATCATTGACCCATTGGAGAGTTCACCTGTCACTTCTTCACAGGGATGGAGGTGAAGGAAGTCTGAGTACAAGTAATCAAGATAGCCTTGCACATCTTTGTGGCTGGTTATGGAAAGGCATTTTCAGAAGCCTTTGAACAAGCTACTCTTGTGTGGGAGTGGGGAGAGGGAAGGGAGCGGGAAGAAGAAAAATTTAAAAGGCAATCGTTGAGTTTATTAGACTACAAGTAGAATGTCCGAAATCCGGAGTTCTAAATACCGCAATTGTCTGAAAACCGGACATTGTGCAGATTGCAAGAATTGTTGTCCGGAATCCGTAAATATTTCCTGAAAACTAGACTTTTAAGCTGTACATAACTTTCTCCAAGCAGGAATCCATAAAAATGCGCAGCCCAGCCTGGTCTCGAGGTTGCTGTTGGATGTGATGCTCCAAAATCCAGAAATACACGAAAGTCGGCCAAAAGATTTCTGGGTTCGGGACGTTGGATTTCTTCTCCGAAATCCGGAAAAACCCGACAACAGGAATGGCCTCGATCCCGAGGTTTCTGGTTTTGGAACGTTCTACCTGCACCATGACCTACCTGGAATTGTGATGTACTCTTAGTTTTGTCAGCACTTTTTACATTCACCATCAAACAATTTCCAGGTCTATGTCTGCCTTTAGTTTACTTGATTGGGTGTAACTTTGAAACTTGCAAATAATTTTAGCAACCAAATTTTTCCAGTTGCTAAATAATTTACGCAATAAAAGTTCTGCTGCTGCATAACTTTCTACCTGATTTTGTAGCTTGTTCTAATGTTTTTATGATTAATGTAACAGTTTGCCAATATTTAAAAGCTTAGTACAGTATCATTGTTGTCTGATTTAGATGCATCTTCTGTTTCCTTGATCCATGATTCACTCTACAACCTCATCTGGTTCAGTTTCCTCCCCCACCCCCATTATTAAAGTATATAAAACTGAAAGTGTAGTGTCTCTGCACATTGTTACAAACTCACACGAGGCATGTATATATCAGACACGGTCACTCTGTAACCTTCATTTTATCTCCAGGACCAAAGAGTGCTGACCCTGGGCGGGATCTCCCCTTTTATACCTGGAAACCCAGGTGAGGAGTGTCTCCCGCAAGCTCATCCCCTGTGGTCAGGGTGTGCATTTCAAGGGTACAGGTACAGTGTGAATGAGTTACAGTTACATAACTATTGTCATCACAAGATGGTGAAATACATGACAGAAAGTACCCAGATTAAATGCTTCAAAAGTAAAATATTTCTTCCCCCTTCTGCCTTTCCTCCAATTTTTTATTCTTGTTGCCTTTCGTCTGAAAGCAGTGACTTGTGCTGAAGTATAATTCACACTGGCCCTCTACCACATTCCCAAAATGTAGGTCACACTGGCCCTCTACCACATTCCCAAAGTGTAAGTCAGAATGGCAGGCAGTGACTAGTGGGGTACCGCAAGACTTTGTGCTGGGGCCCCAGCTGTTTACATTGTACATTAATGATTTAGACGAGGGGATTAATTGCAGTATCTCCAAATTTGCAGATGGCAGTGTGAGCTGCGAGGAGGATGTTATGAGGCTGCAGAGTGACTTGATAGGTTAGATGAGTGGGCAAATGCATGGCAGATGAAGTATAATGTGGATAAATGTGAGGTTATCCACTTTGGTGGTAAAAACAGAGAGACAGACTATTATCTGAATGGTGACAGATTAGGAAAAGGGAAGGTGCAACGAGACCTGGGTGTCATGGTACATCAGTCATTGAAGGTTGGCATGCAGGTACAGCAGGCGGTGAAGAAAGCAAATGGCATGTTGGCCTTCATAGCGAGGGGATTTGAGTACAGGGGCAGGGAGGTGTTACTACAGTTGTACAGGGCCTTGGTGAGGCCACACCTGGAGTATTGTGTACAGTTTTGGTCTCCTAACTTGAGGAAGGACATTTTTGCTATTGAGGGAGTGCAGCGAAGGTTCACCAGACTGATTCCCGGGATGGCAGGACTGACATACCAAGAAAGATTGGATCAACTGGGCTTGTATTTACTGGAGTTCAGAAGAATGAGAGGGGATCTCATAGAAACTCTGACGGGTTTAGACAGGTTAGATGCAGGAAGAATGTTCCCAATGTTGGGGAAGTCCAGAACCAGGGGTCACAGTCTAAGGATAAGGGGTAAGCCATTTAGGACCGAGATGAGGAGAAACTTCTTCACCCAGAGAGTGGTGAACCTGTTGAATTCTCTACCACAGAAAGTTGTTGAGGCCAATTCACTAAATATATTCAAAAAGGAGTTAAATGTAGTCCTTACTACTAGGGGGATCAAGGGGTATGGTGAGAAAGCAGCAATGGGGTACTGAAGTTGCATGTTCAGCCATGAACTCAGTGAATGGCGGTGCAGGCTCGAAGGGCCGAATGGCCGACTCCTGCACCTATTTTCTATGTTTCTATGGCCCTCTACCATATTCCCAGTGGTCATTTTTCACGTATAAACCCATAGTGAATGATAGCAAATGATTCACCATGGAGAGAGACATTAGCCCAGAATTTGCTGGAGTGGGGAATTTTGCAGTGAGTGATCAGAAGCAGGAATGCTGGCCTCCTTGACCCTCCTCCTTCAATCCAATACTATAAAGACAGATGTTGCATCTTCACTACCACATCATTTGAGATCAAATAAAATAAAGAACTTGCATTTATACTGTGCCTTTTACAACCTCAGGATATCCCAAGGTGATTTACAGCCAATGAAATACTTTTGAAGAGTCGTATTATAGGAAATACGGCAAGGAATTTGCGCACAGCAAGGTCCCATCAACAGCAATTAATATGATAACCAGATAATTTTTTTTAAGTGAATGCTGGTTCAGAGATAAATAAACTCCCCTTCTCTAATTTGAAGCATGCTGTGGGTTATTTTATATCAACCTGTGAGGGCAGTTAGGGCTTCAGTTTAATGTGTCATCTGAAAGATGGCAACTCTGACAGTGCAGCACTCCCTCACTAATGCATTGAATTTTCAGCTCCGATTATATGCTTTGTCTCTTGAGTGGAACTTGGAGGTTGATTCCTGAGATGAAGAGGTTGTCATATGAAGTAAGGTTGAGCAGGTTGGGCTTATACTCCTTGGAGTTTAGGAGAATGAGAGGTGATCTTATTGAAACATGTAAGATTCTGCGGAGGCTTGACAGTGTAGATGCAGAGAGGATGTTTCCCCTCATGGGGGAATCTGGAACTAGGGGAAATAGTTTCAGAATAAGGGGACGCCCATTTATAGCAGAAATGAGGAGGAAGTTCTTCTCGGAGGGTCGTGAGTCTTTGGAATTCTCTACCCCAGAGAGCTGTGGTGGTTGGATTTTTGAATATATTTAAGGTGGAGATAGACAGATTTTTGAATGATAAGACAGTCAAGGATTATGCGGAGCGGGTGAGGAAATGGAGTCGAGTTCATAATCAGATCAGCCATGATCTTATTGAAACTTAAAAACATAGAAAATAAGTGCAGGAGTAGGCCATTCGGCCCTTCGAGCCTGCACCACCATTCAATATGATCATGGCTGATCATGCAACTTCAGTACCCCATTCCTGCTTTCTCTCCATAGACCTTGATCCCTTTAGCCATAAAGGCTACATCTAACTCCCTTTTGAATATATCTAACGAACTGGCTTCAACAACTTTCAGTGGTAGAGAATTCCACATGCTCACAACTCTGAGTGAAGAAGTTTCTCCTCATCTCGGTCCTAAATGGCTTTTAACTTATCCTTAGACTGTGACCCCTGGTTCTGGACTTCCCCAACATCGGGAACATTCTTCCTGCATTTAACCTGTCCAATCCTGTCAGAATTGTATATGTTTCTACGAAATCCCCTCTCATTCATCTAAATTCCATTGAATATAAGCCGAGTCGATCCAGTCTTTCTTCATATGTCAGTCCTGTCATCCCGGGAATCAGTCTGGTGAACCTTCGCTGCACTCCCTCAATAGCAAGAATGTCCTTCCTCAGATTAGGAGACCAAAACGGTACAAAATATTCAAGGTCTGGCCTCACCAAGGCCCAGTACAACTGTAGTAAGACCTCCCTGCTCCTATATGCAAATCCTGTAGCTATGAAGGCCAACATGCCATTTGCCGCCTTAACCGTCTGCTATACCTGTATGCCAACTTTCAATGACTGATGTACCATGACATCCAGGTCTTGTTGCACCTCCCCTTTTACTAATCTGTCACCATGAAAAGACCTGCAGTTTATTTCTAGCACTATTTGTTTTCAATAATGTCCACCAGAATAAGTAGCTATTGCAAGCATCTTTATATAAAATCAACTTTGTTTTGAGACATTAAAATTTGAAATACTTTTTTTCAATTTTTGCCAAACTTCACTTCATTTTCCTACTACTGGGCAACATTGAAAACCAGGCCTCATTTTGTAATTATATTTAAACTAAGTATATGCGGTGAATCTTTATTTCTTCAATGGCCTGTAGAGGGGAGGGAGAAACAAACTCCTGTTTCAGAGGAAATTAAGCAGAAAGTTAGTGAAAGGAATCTATTAAAAAAATGTTTTCTGCTATTGGACTGAATATTAAAGTGCTATTTTCTTTTTCAGTGTACAGATACTGTAATCATTTCATCAAAAGTGAATTTTGGGGTCACACAGCTGAAAATCTTTGTGGAGAATTTATTTTGGGGAAACTACTTTTCTAGCGACACAAACATTGAATTAAGGATTTATGCAGTCCTGTGGAAATATAATAGTACTGGTTAGCATATAGTTGATGCAAGCCCATTGTTTATAGATATTTTACTATTCATGATTTATCCTTCACCTTTCACCTATAATTCAGCTTGCACAAAACGTTTTATATATTCATCTGCAACTATTGGGTGACTGATAACCATGTAGAGCTGGCAGCAAGGAAAGCTGTTTGTTTTGCACTCTAGATTCACTGGTTTGGCGCATTAAGTCTACAAATAATAATCCTGATCTGCACAATTCACTCTTGTATCGTTTGCTCTGTAAAACGTAGTCTGCTAACTGGCAAAAAATATCAGTGTGTTAGACGACATCTACAGCTGTATCAAGTTAACTTTTACCTGCTCTCTCTTGTTTGATTATTCAGCATTTTAAAAAAGATATATGGGAGCAACTTTAACCTAACCCATCTCAGGAAACTGACTGGATCGGGTGCAACACTAGTTTTACACCCCACCTGATTTTACTTTCCACTGAAACCAGTGTTCCACCTGATCCCATGGGTTTCCCGTTTGGCGGGCTACGCTAGAATTACCTCCATAATCTCTCGAGTCTATGACAGGTATGCACATTGATTCCAGCGCAGTTGTGCTATAACTCCAGATCTCTTGTCCTTATTTTGGTCTGTTATAATAAATAATTGCATGTGATCTAGTTACTTCAACAATATTTTACAAACCAAATGTGAGATTTGAAAGGTTGTTTTGAGAATTAGAGTCTTTAAAAGTCAATCTGTATGCTGACACTCATAAAATGGTAATGCTGTCTTTATTTAAAATGTTATAACCAGTAATTTTCTATAGTGAATAATTCAGTAAGTTCTCTCAATATACTATGTAGATTATGCTCATTTTGTACCTTATTTTACTACTTTTCGAGTTTATTGTGGCTCTCTGGGTGTTGGTGAGCAATGTAGTTGGGGGTCTAGAATTTTTTTAATTCACAGGATGTGGGCAATGCTGGCATTTATTGCCCATCACTAGTTGTCCTGAGAAGGTGGTGGTAGACCTTATTCTTGACCCATTGTAGTCCATGTGGTGAAGTTACACTTGTTAAGCAGGGAATTCTATGATTTTGACCCAACGAGAAAGAAGGAATGGAGATATGTGCCCAGGTCCAGATACTGCGTGACTTCAAAGGTAACTTGGAGTTAACGTTCATATGCACCTGTTGCCCTTGTCCTTTTAGGGCAACAGATGCATGCATTTGTGAGCTACTGCCGAAGAAGCCTTGGTGAGATGCATCCTATAGATAGTACATACTGCAGCCACAGTGCACCAGTGGGGGAGGGGGTGAATAATGATGCTAGTGATGAGGTGCTGATAAAGTGGATTGGCTTGTTCTGGAATGATGTCCAGCTTCTTGTGTTCCAGCTGTAACCATCCAGGCAAGTATAGAGTATTCCTGACTTATGCCTTGTAGGTGGTGAATCCTTTGGGGAGTCGGGAGGTGATCCACTCACCACAGAATACCTAGCCTCTCTAATAGCCGTTGCATTTATGTGGCTGGTTAGAATACAGGGTGGTTACAGCACAGAAGAAGGCCATTCTGCCCGTCGAGCCCATGCCACTCCTCTGCACTTTTCCTGTAGCTCTGCAAATTTTTTCCTTCAGGTACTTCCAACTCACTTTTGCCTCCACCACCCTTTCAGGCAGTGCATTCCAGTTCTTAACTACTCGCTGCATAAGAAAGTTTTTTTTAAATATCGCCTTTGGTTCTTTTGCCATTCACCTTAAATCTGTGTCCTCTGGTTCTCGACCTTCTGCCAATGGGAACAGTTTCTCTCAATCTACTCTGTCCAGATCCCTCATGATTTTGAACACCTCTCAAATCTCCTCTCAATCTTCTCTGCTCCAAGGAGAACACCCTAGCTTCAAGCTGAGTTCAGTTGAGTTTCTGATTTGTGGTGCCCTCCCTGCAAGTATGTTTGAGGTGGAGTCTTCGGCGATGGTGATGCCTTTGACTCTCGCTTGTTGGAGATAGTCATTGCCTGGTACTTGTGCGGCATCAAGGGTAATTGCCACTTATTAGTCCAATCCTGAATGTTGTCCAGGTCTTGCTGCATGTGTGTATGGACTGCTTCATTATCTGAGACATTGCAAATGGAGCTGAACACTGCAATCATCAGTGAACAACTCCACTTCTAACCCTTGATGAAGTAGCTGAAGATGGTTGGGCCTAGGACACTGCCCTGAAGAACACCTGCAGTGAAGTCCTGGGGCTGAGATGATTGGTCTCCAACCACCACAACCATCTTCCTTTGTGCCAGATATGACTCCAGCCAGTGGAGAGTTTTTCCCCTGATTCCCATTGACTTCCCATTTAATAAGGCTTCTTGGTTCCACACTCGGTCCAATGCTGCCTAATGTCGAGGGCAGTTGCTCTCATCTCACCTCTGGAATTCAGCTCTTCTGTCTAAGTTTGGACTAAGGCTGTTGTCATGTATGTACTTTTGGGATCACAAGCCACTAGATGGCGTCACTGTTGGAGGCCATTGGGCTGCACGCACGTGTGTGCAGCCCAAGTATAAAAGGCCAGCCATTTTGTATGTTCGTCACTTTGGACCTTAATAAAGCAGAGCCAAGGTCATACCTCTTGGAGTTAAACAGTACTCAGTCGAACGGTTATTGCATACACAACAGTTGTAATGTGGTTTTGGCAGAACCCAAACTAATCATCGGAGAGCAGGTTATTGGTGAGTAAGTGCTGCACAATAGCACTTTTGACAACTCATTCCATCACTTTGCTGCTGATGATTTGGAACAATGGCTCCTGTAAACTCTGCTTTGTTCTGCGTGGCCTGGTTCCTTCAATACATGGTCCATTTAAATTTCTGCACATGCGCAGTATTTACACTGGAAAAGCCAGTGCGCAGCCTGCGTGGGATCTTTCCCATTACTGTGTGGCTGTGCAGCTTAGAGGGAGCATTGATTAAGAGTAGGCTGATAGGGCAGTAATTGGCTTTGTTGGATTTGTCCTACTTTTTGTGGACTGGAAGTACATGGGCTATTTTCCACATTAGCGGGTAGATGTCAGTGTTGTAGCTGTTTTGCAGCAGCTTGGCTAGAGACACAAGTAGTTCTGTTGGAGCCTGTAGTCTTGCTGTGTTCAACATACTCAGCTATTTCTTGATACCATGTGGAGTGAATAGAATTGGCGAAAGGCTAGAATCTGTGCTGTTGGGGGGAGACAGGAGAACAAGAAGGTCGTCCACTCGGGCACCTGGCTGAAATTGGTTGCAAACGCTTCATTCAGCCTGGTCTTTTGCACTCGTGTGCTGAGGTCCGCCATCATTGAGGATGAGGATGTTCATAGAAATGTAGAAACATAGAAAATCGGTGCAGGAGTAGGCCATTCGGCCCTTTGAGTCTGCACCATTATTCAGTATGATCATGGCTGATCATGCAACTTCAGTACCCCATTCCTGCTTTCTCTCCATACCCCTTGATCCCTTTAACGGTAATGGCCACATTTAACTCCCTTTTGAGTATATCTAACGAACTGGCCTCAACAACTTTCTATGGTAGAGAATTCCACATGCTCACAACTCTGAGTGAAGAAGTTTCTTCTCATCTCGGTCCTAAATGGCTTACCCCTTATCCATAGACTGTGACCCCGGGTTCTGGACTTCCCCAAACATCGGGAACATTCTTCCTGCATCTAACCTGTTCAATCCTGTCAGAATTTTATATGTTTCAATGAGATCCCCTCTCATTCTTCTAAATTCCAGTGAATTTAGCCTAGTCGATCCAGTCTTAATTCATATGTCAGTCCTGCCATCCCAGGAATCAGTCTGGTGAACCTTTGCTGCACTCCCTCAATAGGAAGAATGTCCTTCCTCAGATTAGGAGACCAAAACTGTACACAATATTCAAGGTGTGGCGTCACCAAGGCCGTGTACAACTGCAGTAAGACCTCCTTGCTCCTATACTCTCATCCTCTCGCTATGAAGGCCAACATGCCATTTGCCACCTTCACTGCCTGCTGCACCTGCATGCCAACTTTCAATGACTGATGTACCATGACACCCAGGTCTCGTTGCACCTCCCCTTTTCTTAATCTGTCACCATTCAGATAATATTCTGCCTCCCTGTTTTTGCCACCAAAGTGGATAACCTCACATTTATCTACATTATACTTCATCTGCCATGCATTTGCCCACTCACCTAACCTGTCCAAGTCACTCTGCAGCCTTTTAGCATCCTCCTCACAACTCACACTGCCACCCAGTTTAGTGTCATCTGCAAACTTGGAGATATTACACTCCATTCCTTCATCTAAATCATTGATGTATATTGTAAATAGCTGGGGTGCCAGCACTGAGCCCTGTGGCACTCCACTAGTCACTGCCTGCCATTCTGAAAAGGACCCATTTATCCCGACTCTCTGCTTTCTGTCTGCCAACCAGTTCTCTATCCGCGTAAATACATTACCCCCAATACCATGTGCTTTAATTTTGCACACCAATCTCATGTGGGTCCTTGTCAAAAGCCTTTTGAAAGTCCAAATACACCACATCCACTGGTTCTTCCTTGTCCACTCTACTAGTTACATCCTCAAAAAATTCTCGAAGATTTGCAAAGCATGATTTCCCTTTCATAAATCCATGCTGACTTGGACTGATCCTGTCACTGCTTTCTAAATGCGCTGCTATTTCATCTTTAATAATTGATTCCAACATTTTCCCCACTACTGATGTCAGGCTAACTGGTCTATAATTCCCCTTTTCTCTCTCCTTTTTTTAAAAAGTGGTGTTACATTAGCTACCCACCAGTCCATAGGAACTGATCCAGAGTCGATAGACTGTTGGAAAATGATCACCAATGCATCCACTATTTCTAGGGCCTCTTCCTTAATACTCTGGGATGCAGACTATCAGGCTCTGGGGATTTATCGGCCTTCAATCCCATCAATTTCATTAACACAATTTCCTGAATAATAAGGATTTCCTTCAGTTCTCCTTCTCATTAGACCCTCGGTCCCCTAGTATTTCCGGAAGGTTATTTATGTCTTCCTTCGTGAGGACAGAACCAAAGTATTTGTTCAATTGGTCTGCCAGTTCTTTGTTCCCCATCATAAATTCACCTGATTCTGACTGCAAGGGACCTACATTTGTCTTCTCTAATCTTTTTCTCTTCACAAATCTATAGAAGCTTTTGCAGTCAGTTTTTATGTGCCCAGCAAGCTTCCCCTCATACTCTATTTTCCCCCTCATAATTAAACCCTTAGTCCTCCTCTGCTGAATTCTAAATTTCTCCCAGTCCTCTGGTTTGCTGCTTTTTCTGGCCAATTTATATGCCTCTTCCTTGGATTTAACACTACCCTTAATTTCCCTTGTTAGCCGCGGTTGAGCCACCTTCCCTCTTTTTTATTTTATGCCAGACAGGGATGTATAATTGTTGAAGTTCATCCATGTGATCTTTAAATGTCTGCCATTGCCTATCCACCGCCAACCCTTTAAGTATCATTTGCCAGTCTATTCTAGCTAATTCACGTCTCATACCATCGAAGTTACCTTTCCTTAAATTCAGGACCCTCGTCTCTGAATTAACTGTGTTACTCTCCATCTTAATAAAGAATTCTACCATATTATGGTCACTCTTCCCCAAGGTTCCTCGTACAACAAGATTGCTAATTAGTCCTTTCTCATTACACATCACCCAGTCTAGGATGGCCAGCCCTCGAGTTGGTTCCTCGACATATTGGTCTAGAAAACCATCCCTAATACACTCCAGGAAATCTTCCTCCATTGTATTGATACCAGTTTGGTTAGCTCAATCTATATGTAGATTAAAGTTGCCCATGATGATTGCTGTACCTTTATTGCATGCATCCCTAATTTCTTGTGTAATGCTATCCCCAACCTCACTACTACTGTTTGGTGGCTGTACACAAATCCCATTAGCATTTTCTGCCCTCCTCGCATTTAGACACAGAGCCTTCAGGCTTGTTTTTTTTAACACTCTTTGCCCTTCTAGAATTATGTTGTAATGTGGCCCTTTTTTGATTTTTGCCTCTGATTTCTCTGCCCTCCATCTTTCCTTATCTCCTTTCTACCTTTTGCTTCTGCCCCCATTTTATTTCCATGTGTCTCCCTGCATAGCTTCCCATCCCCCCTGCCATATTAATTTAAACCCTCACCAACGGCACGAGCAAACACTCCCCCTAGGATATCTGTTCCGGTCCTGCCCAGGTGCAGACCGTCCGGTTTGTACTGGTCCCACCTCCCCCAGGACCGGTTCCAATGTCCCAGGAATTTAAATCCCTCCCTCTTGCACCATTCCACAAGCCACGTATTCATCTTAACTATCCTGCTATTTCTACTCTGACTAGCACGTGACACTGGTAGCAATCCTGTGATTACTACCTTTTTGAGGTCCTACTTTTTAATTTTACTCCTAGCTCCCTAAATTCAGCTTGTAGGAACTCATTCTGTTTTTTACCAATATCGTTGGTACCTATATGCACCATGACAACTGGCTGTTCACCCTCCCCCTCCAAAATGCCCTGCAGCTGCTCGGAGGCATCCTTGGCCTTTGCACCAGGGAGGCAACGATTGCGGCCACAGAAATGCTTCGCTATTCCTTACAATATAATCCCCTACCACTATAGCGCTCTCACTTGTTTTCCTGCCCTCCTGTGCAGCTGAGCCACCCATGGTGCCATGAACTTGGCTGCTGCTGCCTTCCCCTGATGAGTCATCTCCCCCAACGGTACCCAAAACGGTATATCTGTTTTGGAGGGAGATGACCGCAGGGGACCCCTGCACTACCTTCCTTCCACTGTTCTGCCTGATGGTCACCCATTCTCTATCTGCCTGAATAACCTTTACTTGCGGTATGACCAACTCACTAAATGTGGTATTCACGACCTCCTCTGCATCGCGGATGCTCCAGAGTGAGTCCATGCACAGCTCCAGTGCTGCAATGCGGTCTGTCAGGAGTTGCAACTGGACACACTTCTTGCACACATAGTCGTCAGGGACGCTTCCCACATAGCACAGGAGGAGCATGACGGGTCTAGGCTCTCCTGCCATGACTTAACCCTTGAATTAACCTAATTTGGCAACAATACCAAAGGTTACTTATTGATGAGGAAATAAAAAGAAAAAGAAAAAGATTAAATACTCGCCAATCACTTACCCGCTTGGCTGTGATGTCACACTTAAATTTCTTTTTACTTCTTTGTTTTACCTTTGGCCTCTGCACCAGCTGGCTGCTCGGACTGCCGCCACTCCCAGTCGCTGCCGCCGCCCTTTAAACTCCCGCCTCGCTCCTTTCGCGATGCTGGCCTCCCGAACTGCCGCCGCTCCCACTTGCTGCCGCCGTCATGGAGCTTTCTCCTCCCATTGGTTGCTTAATTGTCCACCACCATTCACAACTGGATGTGGCATGACTGCAGAGCTTTGATCTGATCCGTTGCTTGTGGGATTGCTTAGATGTGATAGCATGCTGCTTCTGTTGTTTGGTATACATGTAGTACTGTGTTATAGCTTCACCAGGTTTGCACATTATTTTCAGGTATGCCTAGTGCTGCTCCTGACATGCTCTTCTACACTCCTCATTGAACTGGGATTGGTCATCTGGCTTGATGGTGATAGAGGAATGTGGAATATGCTGAGCCATGAGGTTACAGATTTTGCTTCTGGCCCACAGTATTTCATGAATGCCCAGTTTTAAGCTGCTATATCCATTAATATATTCCATTTAGCACATTTATAGTGCCACACATCAAAATTGATGGTGTCTGACGCCTGTGTCCTTCAGGACTCCGTCAGCTTGGTCAGTGGTAGTACAACCGAGCCACATTTGGTGATGAACGTTGGAGTCACCCACCCACCACACATTCTGATCCCTTGGATATCCTCCGAGTGGTGGTCAATATAAACAATTACTGATTTATTGGCCATGGGAGGGTGGTAGGTGGTAAATAGAGATTTTCTTGTTCATGTTTGACCTGAAGTTGCAGGATGGCAAGGGGTCTGACGACAATGTTGAGGACTCTTATGGCTACTAGCCTCAATTGTTTACATTGTGCCGGTGGGGCAGGACATACCCAGGGATGGTGATGGAGGAGTTTGAGACATTGGCTGCTAGGCACGATTCTGAGTATGACTACTTTGGGCTGTTGCTTGATTAGTCTGTAATGAGTGAAATTATGGTGTGCAGGAGGATAGATTAAGAAAGAATGCCTCCTTATATCTGAAATTCAAATAACATTTTACCATGAGAAATTTCTCAGTGATTTTTAAGAAATATTTTTAACAGGCAGTTAAATAATTCTGCCATCAAGGTAATATATCCCAACCTTATTTGTAAGCCATTCTTGCCCATAAGCTTACAGAATCTTGGCTCTCTACTCCTTGTGTTCCATTCTTGTGCAACATTACTATAGCATGCATTTAATTATAGCATCCAAAATAGTTAGTTGCCATAGTTACAGTTAAAGTATATGCAATGTGTATTAAATATCTTGAGGAAAGATGTCGTTTGTGCTATGTGGCACTACTGGATAAAACATAAAGCATTGACAAATACTTAAAACCTATTGCTTCCACAGGACATGTACAATTTGCTTTATAGAAGCTACGACTTATTTGATCTCCTGAGGAAATATTCAGCAACATTTCTTCCTGAACCCCAAACGTAATTCTGAAAAGGTCACAATGTCTGTCTAACCATTAAGTTCATTTGCTTGACATTGGTCAGTTCCTTTTGATGGCATTTTCAAAGATCCTAATAGTTTAAGAACAGCTGTGTTCCATGGAGTATTTGATCATCTGCCCCTAGAACCTTCAAATTGATGCTTGACATGTTGATTCTCCAGCTCTTTTTAAATAAAAAAAATATTTTTCTCTTCCTCTCGTGAAGGTGTCAATTTCTTGCTGGGAACAATTCAACAAGTGCTGGCTGCTGGTACCTTGCCAAAAGTGGCCATTATTTATTTATTTGTGAACCTTGACAGAGTGTCTGCAGACTATTGTACCATGAAGATATCTGCTTCAAGTCCAATCCTTTTCTCATCTGATGTTCATGTGTACTTCCAGCGGCGATCACTGTTTGAGATTATCAAACTCAACTTGGTTAACTTCCCTGAGATATTGGGGAAGTTGACGAAGCGCCAACTATAGAACAGCCTATTTCAGATCTTGTATTGTGTAATGAGACGGGGTTAATTTGTAATCTCATAGTAAAGGATCCTCTGGGGAAGAGTGATCGTAATATGATAGAAATTTATATTAATTTTGAGAGTGATGTGCTTAAGTCCAAAACTCTGGTCTTAAATTTAAACAAAGCCAATTACAGAGGTATGAGGGGTGAGTTGGCTGAGGGAGATTGGGAAATTAGACGAAAAGATATGATGGCCAATGAGCAGTGGCAAACATTTAAAGAAATAATTCATAATTCTCAAAAATATACATACCCTTGAGGAATAAAAACTGCACTGGAAAAGTATTACAGCTTTAGCTAACTAGAGAAGTTAAGGATAGTATTCGATTTGAAAAAAGAGGCTGCCAATGTTGCCAAAAAGGGTAGTAAGCCTGAGGATTGGGAGAAAATAGAATGAGAGTAAACTAGCAAGAAATAAAAAAACAAATTGTAAGAGCTTCTACAAGTATGCAAAAAGGAAAAGTTAGGTTAATGAAAGTAAACGTGGGTCTCTTACAGGCAGACAGAGGAGAAATTATAATGGGGAATATGTAAATGGCAGACAATAAACAAATATTTTGAATCGGTCTTCAGAGTAGCGACACGAAGAACATAACAGTTGTGTCTCGCCCCCCCTGTAGTGTCTCTGAGCCGACATTTAACTGAAGGAACATAAAATCATAGAATGGTTACAGCACGGAAGGAGGCCATTCAGCCTGTCGAGCCTGTACCGGCTCTCTGCAAGAGCACCTCAGCTCGTCCCACTCCCCCACCCTTTCCCTGCAGCCCTGCTATTTGTTTTCCATCAGGGACTTGTGCAACTCCCTCTTGAAAGCCATGATTGAGTCTGATTTCACCACTCTTTTAGGCAGTGCATTCCAGATCCTAACCACTCACTGCATTAAAGTTTTTTCTTATGTCGCCTTTGGTTCTTTTGCCAATCAGTTGACCTGTTTTCAGGGTTTTGGTGATGTTACTCTCCAACAGTTCACTCAGAGGTGTGTGATAATTATGTAAGGCAAATGTTCCTCATTTATTAATTATTTCCTCTGGGGGAAACGTTTCATCTTGACTCTGTTCTTGGGTTGTCAGAGTAGACAATCATTCAGTGACCGAGCTACTTTTGTTAATTTTATACATTCAAAGTTTAGTAGCTGGCCGTCTAATCGCTTGGGAACTCTTTTAAATCAATTAAACTATTGCTGTGTTCCAAAGGATGCTAGTGTATAGTAATTAGCAGAACTCTAGGCCACTTACTTTCTGCTTAATAATGTACATTTTAATATGTGCAAATAAAATCAGTTGAATAAACAATTGTTTAAGTTGGAGTATTATAATAGTGAAATGATTGTAAAGTGATAAGGTTTTATCAGTACCCTCGTTGACTGTATTTTAAGAGATGGAATTCAAAGGGTCTACGCATGGTTTCGATCTAGATATTCCCTCAGCAACCTAGATCGTCATAAGCTTCAGTTTTTAATCACACATGCTTTGTTTGCTGTTTTAACTTTTCAAGTTGAGATGTTAGCTGTCCAGTTTTAAAATTGTTAATGGGTATTTTAGCCTTGACCTGCATCATAGCTTTTGCTCGAAGGTATCTGAACTTTCTGATTTTAGCATTGAAACCTCCGTATTTAAGAACATAAGAACATAAGAAATAGGAGCAGGAGTAGGCCATTTGGCCCATCGAGCTTGCTCCGCCATTTAATAAGATGGCTGATCTGATCTTGGGCTCAGCTCCACTTCCCAACCCACTCCCCATAACCCTTCACTCCCTTATCGCTCAAAAATCTGTCTATCTCCACCTTAAATATATCCAGTGACCCAGCCTCCAGAGCTCTCTGGGGTAGAGAATTCCACAGATTTACAACCCTCAGAAGAAATTCCTCCTCATCTCAGTTTTAAATGGGCGACCTCTTATTCTGAAACTATGCCCCCTAGTTCTAGACTTCCCCCATGAGGGGAAACATCCTCTCTGATTCTACCTTGTCAAGCCCCCTCAGTTTCTTGCATGTTTCAATACGATCACCTCTCATTCTTCTAAACTCCAATGAGTATAGGCCCAACCAACTCAACCTTCATAAGTCAACTGCTTCATCTCAGGAATCAACCTAGTGAACCTTCCCTGAACTGCCTCCAATGCAACTATATCCCTCCTTAAATAAGACGACCAAAACTGTACGCAGTACTCCTCGATGTGGCCTCACCAATACCCTATACAGTTGTAGCAGGACTTCTCTGCTTTTATACTCCATCCCCTTTGCAATAAAGAGCAACATTACATTTGCCGCCTTGATTACTTGCTGCATTTGCATACTAACTTTTTGTGTTTCATGCACAAGGACCCCCAGATCCCTCTGTACGACAGCATTCTGTAATTTCTCTCCATTTAAATAATGGCCCTGAAATTCCGGCCTTCCTGGGTCCATACGGTGTGTATACGGACCCGGGAAGGCACTGGAAAACCCGGTTTTCGGTGCACAATGGTGAAAACCAGCTTTTCCGATCTGTCAGGCTTCTGGCTTGACAGATGGCTGCATCTCCGGGAGAAGGACATTCCCACAGCACAGATTGGGCTATTTGCCCATCTCTTGCCCTGCAAATGTCCTGAAAGCTCTTGCGCCTGGTAAAAGCAGGCGCATAGCCTACTTTTACCAGCGTAAGAGTTTAAAAACATAGCAAAAACATGTAAAAAAATAACATTTAAAATTACATAATTGTTAAACCCTGCCCACTCAGGTAATTTTATTTTAAACCATAATTAAAACTTTTGCAACTTTAATTTCTATAATGTATTTATGTGAGGTGTTTTCTTAATGTTTTATGTAGTATTTGGGGGTGTTTCTCATTCATAGGAGTTTCGGACTTATGAAACTCCTATTACTATGAATGAGAAAATACTTTACCGCGATTGGGTTTCCAGGCCCATGTGACTCCTACGGATGTCCCAACGTGAACGCGCTCCATTGCGCAAGAAGAGGAGGCCTCAGGACCGGGATCTCTGGTGAGCGTTCGACCGAAAGGTAAGTGCGCATCTTTTCTCCTGTTTTTAGTCGATCGCCCGCAGGAAGAAACAATCGGGATTTCTGCACCGATAATTAGCTTTTTTATTTTTCCTGGCAAAGTGGATAACCTCACACTTTCCCACATTATACTCCATCTGCCAAATGTTTGCCCACTCACTTAGCCTGTCTATGTCCTTTTGCAGCTTTTTTATGTCCTCCTCACACATTGCATTTCCTCCCATCTTTGTATCGTCAGCAAACTTGGCTACGTTACACTCAGTCCCTTCTTCCAAGTCGTTAATATAGATTGTAAATAGTTGGAGTCCCAGCATTGATCCCTGCGGCACCCCACTCGTTACTGATTGCCAACCAGAGAATGAACCATTTATCCCAACTTTCTGTTTGTGAGCCAATCTTCTATCCATGCTAATATATTACCCCCAACCCCGTGAACTTTTATCTTGTGCAGTAACCTTTTATGTGGCACCTTGTCAAATGCCTTCTGGAAGTCCAAATACACCACATCCACTGGTTGCCTTTTATCCATCCTCTTCGTTACATCCTCCAAGAATTCCAGCAAATTTGTCAAACATGACTTCCCTTTCATAAATCCATGCTGATGCTGCCTGACCAAATTTTGTTTTTCCAAATGTTCTGTTACTGCTTCTTTAATAATGGACTCCAACATTTTCCCAACCACAGATGTTAGGCTAACTGGTCTATAGTTTCCTGCTTTTTGTCTGCCTTCTTTTTTAAATAGGGGCATTACATTTGCTGTTTTCCAATCTGCTGGGACCTCCCGAGAATCTGGGGAATTTTGTTAAGTTACATTCAATTTGGTAAATTACAACTATTGCAGTGAATCCATCCTTTTTCAATAGAGCTACCCCACCTCATTTTCTTTTCTGTCTGTCCTTCCGAATTGTCAAGTACCCCTGAATGTTTAGTTCCCAGTCCTGATTACTTTGCAACCACATCTCTGTTATGGCTGTCAGACCATATCCATTTGTAACTATTTGTGCCGGCAGCTCATCTAATTTGTTACGAATGCTGCGTGCATTCAGATAAAGAGCTTTTAAATGTGTTTTCTTACCATTTTCTCCTGCTATGGCCCCAGTTTCTGATACACTCTTATGTTTATAGATTCTGTCCCTTCCTGTTATGCTCTGGTTTTGTTTCCCTCAATGCTACCCTGCTCTATTGCCTTCACCTTGTTCTTTGAACTTTTAGGTTTCTGCTCACCTGAACCCTCCCCCACTAATTAGTTTAAAGGATCACTTTGAAGTGACAAGCTGGGTTGTGGCTATTCATTGAATTGACTCGACACTTTTGTGGGAATAGAGGAAACTGCTTATTCTTGCATTCTAACATGCTATTAATTTGTCAGCAGGCTAACAAAACTAATTTCCTTTCAATAAGTGCTTTGTAGAATTTGCTTTTCCAGCAGCATTATGCTATGAATCAGGATTTTTAGGCAATGAGCGGTTGAGGGGACACCTCTGACTAGCTGTGAATACCTTTTTATAACTGGACTATAACTTTGCTGTATGTAGATTTACATGCCTGATTGGCTTCTTAAGTATTCTACCAAACAGCTGAGACAGTAACTGACTGCCACTCGTACATGGACAAGGAAGGTCTGTATCAGCCATCTCTGAATACAATTTGGAAATTCTAAACATCAAAAATGATCTCGCGAGTAAATGATTTTTTATAGGACCTTGTAATTTTACAATAATGTTTTAGCCCCAATGCAAATGAGAATAATTGACTAAGGATTCATGAAAACAACATGTGCGGAACGGCCATTGATCAATCAAAAGAACATTCTAATAAAAGCAGAAGGTGAAGTAAGCAAGTTACTACAAACAAAAAAAAAATCAAATAATGTTTCCAAAGTTATTTTACTCTTGGCTTGACAAGTATGGGTTTAAAAATATGGTTCCTAACATTAAAAAAAAAAATGACACCTCACAACAACAGTGGCAGTTCATCTGGCACAGAATCGGAACTAGCTGGCTGGAGAGTCTAGAACTGGGGCAGAGTCTCCGGTTAAGAGGTTGGCCATTTAAGACTGAGATGAGGAAGAATTTCTTCACTCTTTAGAATTCTCTACCCCAAAGGGCTGTGAATGCTGAGTTATTGAGTATATTCACAGCTGAGATAAATGGATTTTTGGAATTGAGGGATATGGGGATCAGGCGGGAAAGTGGAGTGAAGATCAGCCATAATCTTATTGAATGGCGGAGCAGGCTTGAGGGGCCGTATGGCCTACTCCTGCTCCTAATTCTTATATAATATAGAAAGCTGTGGGATCAAGTCCCACTCCAGGAGTTGAGCACCGAATCCAGGCTGATACTGTGCAGTACAGAGAGAGTATTGCATTGTTGGTGTCAACTTTCAAGTTGGATATTAAGTCCAGTTCTTCAAAGAAGAGCAGGGGAGTTCTTCCAGTGTTCTGACCAACATCATTCCTCAACTAACACCACCAGAAACTGATTAACTGGTAATTTATTTCATTGCTGCTTGTGGGTCCTTGATGTGCACAAATTGACTGTCTCATTTTTCCACGTAAAAAGCAGTGAAGACACTTTTTTATTGCTATGTAAATGTAATTTCTTTGTTTCTTTATTATTTGAACATAATTTAATTTATCAGCAAAGTTGTCTTTTGTATATGTTGAGTAGTTTAAATTAAACTTTTTTACGTGAATGTTTCAGCCTCTCTGAAAAGCCTCAGCTTGAAATGTTGACCATCAGCTATCACACTGTTGGCTTCAGGGAGATGATGAAGTCTGAACAGACTGTGGAATCCATGTCCCGTGTTCCAGTCCCTCGCGCCTCACCCCCCACCCCCGGCCAAGAAAACTGCTCTCTCAACCCGACACCAACCTCCTCATGTTTCCATACCCAGGGACCCCAACCCCTGTATTACTGGACTCTTGGACCACAGTAGGATTCTGTTAGGGTGAGTGGCAGGCTAGTACAGCTAGAGGAATATATCTCCTCATTGTGTTAAAGTATTTTAGACTCTTTAAAAATTATTTGAATCTGAGAATACATTTTTCAGGTAAAGTTTCATATTTTATCAAGTTATTTTTTACCTCAATGGGCCAACATACAGCAAAGATAGCTGGTCAGCCAGAGAAAAGGGGAGAAAGAATGCATGCATATGCATACACATACAAAGGGATGTTCTTTTTCCTCATAATTTGAGTTTTTGCTTTTTCCAAAATAAATTGTATTTTGAAAGCTTCCTGTTAAACAAGCTTTGATTACTAATGGCAGTGTTTTTTTGATAGTTACAAAGAGTAAACTCTGAAATTAGGGACAGCTGAGAGATGGCGGGGGATCTTTGCACTAAATGTGTTGCTGACTGTACCTATACAGAATTAATACAAAGTGCTATTTTTAAAAACAAACCCTGAGATGGCCTGAGAACATCGAGGTTGAGGATCCGACCACTGGGAATGTTAGTCTGGGGTTGCTACTTCCCCCTCTTGCTACTTCCCCCGATACTGGCAGATTCCAGACACTCCCATTTGCTTCCAGAGCCCACCTATCACTAATGCTTCCAGACCATGGGAGCCACACTGCAGTGTTCCAGGATTCCCAGACTCAGGGTCCCTCCCTTCCCTGTGCTCTCAGATGCTGTACTCCTCTTCTCAGTGCTACCAAATCCATCTTTCCTCTTTGTTCCATTACTGTAGGAGCCACCTCCAATGTTGCAGGAACCCTGTCTGCTTTCTGGTTGCCCAGATCTCATGACTTCCAGGCCCACAACCCCTCTTTTCCCCACCCCCTTCCAGCCACCACTACTAATGCCACAGGCAATCCAATAGTTCCTGGTACAGGGTTCCTTTTGAAACAAAAACAAAATGCTGGAAATATTCAGCGGGTTAGGCAGCATTTGTGGAAAGAGAAAAACAGAGTTGACGTCTCAGGTTGATGATCTTTCATCAGGCCTGAAATCGTCACCGACCAATGGGTTGGATTTTCGCCGACTTTGTGACTGTACTTTCACCGCGATTTGACCCTCCACGGCAAAACCTCGGTCGGTTGGATCCTCGGGCACTTCTTTGTGGCGGTGCTTCCACGTACCACCGGGGAAAGGTGTGCCGACATGCAACAATGCAGTTTGCGTTTGCATTGCACTTTCAGCACTCTCCCGACCCTTACGCCATGCCCAGAATACTGACCGAGTCAAACCTGTCGATGCAGCCCTGGTAGCAATGGTAAGTATGAAGACTGCAAAAAGGTAAGTAAAAATTTTTATTTTAAAATTATTTTTCAGCGATTTAGTAGGTAAGGGTTTTTTGAATTTTTTTGCAATTTCCCCCCCCCCGCCCCCCGGAAAGACCCCTATCTCGCAGCACTACCGGTCCTGGACTAAATTTGCCAAAACTTGCGGTTTGCGCCGTGAATCCTCGTGCAACACCAACTTTACCGATGCATGGAACAGACGTAAAGGCCGAAAGTTAGGCCTAAAAACAGTAGCGCAGCAAAAACGGTAATGTTGGCGTAAAACTACCGTTTTCACCGAAAACTGAAAATCTGTTTCTCTCTCTTTCCCTCCCTCCCCCCTCCCCCCGCAAATGCTGCCTGATCATCTGATTATTTCCAACATTTTTTGTTTTTATTTCAGCTTTCCAGCATCTGCAGTATTTTGCTTTTTTATTCTGGGTTTCTTTTGAATTTCTTTGATATCACTGCAGGGGTATAGATTGTCCTGATACAATTTATTTTTTTTACGTAGACTTGAACAGTTGGTATCCAGTGCAAGATCCAACAAACAGTGCAATGCACAGAGGGGTTTGAGTTACTAAATCAAATATATTTTTATTTAGAAATCCAATGCCATTTCATGGTAGATAAGCAATTCTGTCAGAATTTTTTTTTTTTTTTTAAATGGCAGACTGCTGAGGATTTTTTATTTTTCCCTCTCCTAATGTGCTGGGTGCACTCCACTACCTTGCTCATATGGCCATTCTTCTGTATGAGCCCAGACAGAGCCTATCGACAGAGTATTTGACTTTGGAGTCATCACAGCTATCCCCAAATGAAGTCTGCTCATGTTCCTTTTAAAGCAGGTGACGCTGGTTAGAAACTGAGTGGAAATCCTGTTTTTTTTTTTTCCCCTCCTTAGTTCAGGGATGTTGTGGCCAATTTCACTTTCCCTGCTGGTTCAGATCAACTAATCCTGATGCTTTTTAAAAAAATAAAGAACCACTGAGTTCTACATCCAGACAACATAATGAGTGATACTCCATTAAGTATATAATGTGGTTGGAGGAAACTATCCAGGAAAGCTAATACTAATATTTCCAGTTGGAAAAGTTATTTGAAGTTGAAGCTATCCAAAACACAAAAGTTTCTTCTTGTAGTTTGTGGTTCTGGTTTCCCGAACAGATTATTCTATTTTTAGTAAAATTGAAACAGCTAATGACAAAAAGGATCAAGTCTGCTAGTATGATATTTGAGCAAAATCATTGAGCTGGAATTTGTAATGACTCTTGTATCTTATTCAGGTTTTAATAGCTTAATCTGTAAATGTCAAAAGGGGAAAGAAATCAATTTTATAAAATTGGCATAAATGCAAATTATAAATAAAATGTGGGCCCTTTTTTTTAAAAAAAAAAATTAAAAATCGGAACAAAATTAGCAACCCTTTCATTTAGTACATCTTAAAATAAAACATATTACATGGAATATGCAGTACAGAAACCGGCCATTTGACCCAACTAGTCTGTGCTGGAATTTGACTGCAACTGGAAAAAGAATTCTGCATTTCCTTGGCTATCCATCTATTCCTATCATCTTTTGTTTTCTACCGTGAATTAATCGGCAGTAACACATGCCTGATCCAAATCTGAGTGGTGATAGTTTGATGACCATGCCAGAAAATCTAACCTGAATGGTGCAACAGAAAGTTATCTATGTTTTATAAAAACACATGAAATAAAATAATTCCTGGCTTGGATATTGTGTTACACCCTGTAATACAGCCTAAGGGTTTAGGTAACTTTATCAATGGCAAGAGTGAGTTTGCAGAACCCTTTGATTGCATTGCAGCTTTGTAAGGCACATTGTCTAATCCAGCTGCTGTGCCATACTTTTTCAGTTTTTATTTTCTCATCTCCTGAGGGCAACATTTGTTATTTTCCCTCTTTTTTTTTTTTCCTATTGGCAGCTGTGCATTCAGAGGTTCGAAGCCCTGGAATTCCCTCCCAAAATCTCGCCACCCCTCCACCTCTCTCCTCTTTAAGATGCTCTTTAAAACCTGTCTTTGACCAAGCTTTTAGTTACGTGTCCTATCTCCTTGCCTCAGTGTCAAATTTTGTTTGATAATGTTTCTGTGAAGCATCCTGTTTAAAGGTGTTCCATAAATGCAAGTTTTTGTGTTCCCAATGCTATGCACCATCCAGAAGTGGGGGGGAAATGATTCCAGACTTCTAATACTGCTTTGAAATGTGGTCTCTGGGAAGTGCCAGAAGTGATCCAAGGATGACTCTTTCTGCAGTTTTCTCTTCCTCCAGTTTTCTCTTCCTCCTTATCCAGAGACCCTGGCCTCTATTTGATTCCTTCCCACAGCAATATAGCTAAAATGAGCAATTCAGGAGTGTGGATAAGTGTGGATCTACACCTGTGAATCTAATGTGTTTATTCTCCTCATGCATTGTGGGATCCCTATATCCCAGCGAACTTCCATATTTAATGCAATCACATATCAAATTTGGACAATTTAAGCTTCAGTCATCAGATCTGTAACTAAGTTTTTGGCACACAACTTGGAAAGGAAGGGGCTGATATTTTGGTAAAAATAGAGCAATAATGTTGTTGCTGATTAAAGAGGTGGAATTAATGTTCAGGGTAAAGGAAAAAATGCAAATATAGTTGAAAAAGGATACATGCGTTCTTGCCAACCATCATATGGTTAGCATTTTGGTGGCCTCATCATTAATTAATTGACAGGAAATGAGGGGAAAGTGCCAGCATGTACGAGGGAGGGAGGAGAATGGGAGAGTACCAGCTTGAATGAAGGAAAGTGGAAAAAGAGCACCAGATTTCCTAGTTGGAGGTGGAACGATGTTAACCATCAAACCCTGAATATAAGTGTTGTGTCTTGAATAAAGAATCTGACCAGATACTGTGAGCTCAAAGTAAGTGTGACTGTAGTCCTTTATTGCAGGTCTCTAGAGTACCTCTCCAGCCTTTGAGGCTTCCTTATATACCGGTGCTCCCAAGGGATTATGGGATCCCTTGGGATTCCAGGAGATGAGCCCTCTGATGGTTAAACAAGGTATTTACAGGTTTACATATAAAGCAACAAGCATTAAAGTTTTCTTCTTTGTTTTATGAGGAACATCTGTCTTTGCAGATAGAAGGAGTGCAGTGTGCTGGCCACCTTGAAGTCCAAGTGCAATGTTGTATGCCAACCTTACTCAGCATCAGCTGATTAATCCTCATCCTCTGATTACTGCCATGGAGGACTGACTCCATTTTAATGTTCATTCAATAGACATGTTACCATGCAGCCAATAGGGCATCAAGGTGCCCCCACTTGTACTCTCAGCCACCCTGGGCAATGAATGGGACCTGGAGTATCACTGGGAGGCTGGGATTCTTCTTACAGAGGACTCAAATAACCCTGTGAGCCAATACCCTCACAGATGGGGTGCTTCTAACTCGACAATTCATGGTCTCCAGTCATCTTGGTTAATCCTTGCCACTGGACCAAGACCTAGCTCTGTGAAGCCCGTGTGATGGCTGGTGTACAACGGCCACCACATGTTTAAAAAAAATTCCCAGCACAGGCATCTTCCACCCTTCAAGATTTAGTTCGGACCTGGAATATTAGGTCCTTCATTGAAATACCTGTGAAATTTTTGACATGGAAGCAAGTCATCCTCAATTCGAGGGACTGCCTATGTAATGAGAAGGTTACCTGTACTGGTGATCAGAGTGGTTTTAGGGCCTTTGGCAATGAGCTATGAATACACAAGACTACCTCTCTCTCTCTCTCTCTGCAGTGCTCAGCGATGGGAGACTGTAAGCTGGAGCTCTCATTTCTATTACTGTATTTCAGTATCACAGGAGTAAAGTGGGCCAGGGACAACAAAACGTGAGATTAGAAAATATAGACATTTCATAGTGTTGTGACAAAGTTCACACATCTGAAATATTGACTTGTCTGTTATCTCCACAGTTGCTGCCTGACCTGCTGAGTGTTTCCAGCATTTTCTGTTTTTAATTTCAAATTTCCAACATCTGCAGTTTTTTTTTGCTTTTTGTTCCATATCCAATCATTTTGGCAAGTAATCTACAACCTAAATCAGCAAATAATAAAGATACCTGAATCTTAAAATGATGAAAATGCACAGAAGGTTGTTTGGCATCTGAAAAAGAAAGATTAATGTGTTTTAGGTGTGATTAGAGTCGGACTGGAGGAGTCTCATGCTTGGCGGGTAAAAAAGGAATTGCCAGAAAAAAAATAGGTAGAGGTCGAGAGTTCGAATGCTATTTTCAGGAAAAGGTGCCTATAGGAAGTTTAATAGCTTGTTAAAAAAAAGTTGTTGTTCTGCCTGCTTTCTTTCACATCCTCCCTTTGCACCAACCAGTGGCCAGTGGAGCAGGAGGTGACCCAAGTGTCAGCAAATGTTGCCGTGTGTTAACCGCTGTGAGATGACACCGTTATTTTCATCCTCTTGATCTGGTGTTTGCTCACACTTGTTCCTAGTGGTTCAAACTAAGTCAGTAACTCACTGTGGGAAATTTATGAGCACAAACGTTAATCCTCCACTCTGTTGATTATTAACATGCAAAGTTTTTTGGAGAGAATAATTTCCTATTTTATCTTAAATGTGCTCTACACGATCACACCTAACTTGCTCGAAAATCTTCCTTGGTGTTGTTTAAAGTTATGCGAGAGCAGCTGAGTGACTGAACTTGTTCAAGTTTGCCATCTCGCCTTATAAAGTACATAATTTCTGCTTGAGGTTTCTCCAGAGCAACGCGGTTGAGCTGGGAAACCGGGCTGTTTGTGGGAAAGGACGAAGGTATTCACGGGTGGAAAGACACTTCTCCGCATCCAGAGGTGTAATTATAATTATCTACCCTGCTTCTTGGAACAATCAATATTACATTTATGACGTCTCTTTAACCGAATAATTTCTCATTATTTAGACAGTTTGGCTTTAATGAAGGAGTCTCTTTAGCTTTTTTTTAAAGTAAATGTTTACGAAGGATTACAGTTGCCTTTAACACAATTTTGTTCGGTGTATTTCTGATCATCGAGAAAAAAAACGACCATCTATCGGGAAAGCTGTCTGGGAAGAATGACTGCACCCAATAATTGAGGGACCTGCAGTAGGTAGGTAGATACAGCTATCAACTCAGCTAGCGCCAGTAATCGTCTCAATCCAGCTGTGTGCGGTAATTCAGGTCTCTTATGTGGCACAAACAATTGGCTGACATATATGCAGCTAAATTGTGCAATATAAAACACCACCTGCAATTTAAATCCTATCGCATCAAGCAGCTTGCCAGGCAATGGTCTCCCTCTCCGACTTGGTCTTTTAGAGCCTGGATCGGTGTACCTGTATGTGCCTTTCACAGGTTCAGCAATAACTGCAAGTTCGGAATACAGATCTTGAGTTTGCTCATGGATTGGTGTTTTTTTTTGAAAATGGACATTGCAGGAAAACTTCGTTCCATCACCTGAAAATTTGAATTTATTAAATGGCGCAACATTATGTTCACAAAACTACAGCGGACCAATAAAACTTAACTGGGTTAAGGGGGTTTGATAATCTCAATGTGATGCATATGTGCATGTGTTGCTATAATGCACATGTGATTTTTTTTGGGAAAGTTTAACATTTTGATTTATTAAATGATGCAGTGCAGCAATAGAACGGTGAAGGGATTTTATAAATTGTCATGCATCGAAGTATGCAGCTGAGGAAAGTTCTTTTGCGTGTGTAACATTGCACTGAAGCAATCTGTTTCTAATTATACTGCATCGACTGGAGAGAGCGAGAAGCTTCCAGCCCCCAAATTCCCACCGTGCTCGTTTGCCCCAATCTGTGGTGGCCGCTTCAGCGCTGTGGATGAGCGTTCCTCCTCCTCCTCCCTCCCCCCTGTCTCCCTGATGCACTGTAACACTGCGCACGGGCAAACAAGTCGCCGTCCTTGCTCCTTCCCCACCACCCGCACGCAGCAACCCGACAGCAAAGCGGAGGCGACGCTTCAAGGGGCGCCGAGTGGGTGGCGGCTGGAGCCGGGGCAGTGATTTGGCGGGGACCCCGGCTGCTCTCAGACGCTGGAGAGTTGGCGTGTTGTGGGTGCGGTGACGCGTGGCTCAGGAGGAAGCTCGCAGCTCATCGCCGCCGTCAGTCAGCGTGCTTCAGCCGGCTCTGCTGCAAGGACGGCCAAGGTATGGCTCTGCACCCAGCGCCGCGCTGCTAGCCCGCTCTCTGCCGCCTGCCCCCGGCGCCATATTTAACTTTCTGAGAGGGGGGGTTTTCCTCAAAAAAATAATTCCTGTCCGTTTTCTATTTTAGTCAGCAGGATGTGTGGGAATGGAGGGCTGGGTTTAAGTGGTGGGCTCGGGGCTCTGTTCACTGTCTCCCTGTCTGGTGATCGCCTTTCGTGTGGTCTCTTGCAATGGGGCGCGCGGGCAGCTTAATTCGCGGCTGACTTTAATACGGCAGACGATCTATACATATAGTATTAAAATAGTGTCGGTTCGCACAGGAGGCGCCACTTTGATCGCAGCAGTTCGGATGTGTGGTTTTACGAATTTGCAAAGTCGCTGACTGAAACGCTGCAATAGAATAAACGAAATAAAGACCTCCAAAAGGCACATTTGAATCTGGAAATATGATCTAGAAATGTGCCACTTTGTGTTTGGTTTCGCCAGAAGAGTAATTCTAAGGGCGTGGGAGGGTTCTTCTCGTGGTTTGTCAATTATATTTCTACATGTATAAAACGTTATATAACATTTTGTGCATAACAACTACAGATATGTCTACGTGTTACTGTACAAAAAAAAAGAGGGAGATCCCTGCGTGATTCATCTCTTTTGGTCAGTAAGATGAGTTGCAGCTTTGATTGTTTCCCCATTGCCAGCAGTTCTGCAATGCGGTGGGTGTGGTGTGGAGTAAATGGCAGTTGTGGACCGCTGCAGTGACACCACTCTCCGGACCGCATCGTGACTGAGGAAAGCTGCCGCCGACCCTGTCATCTTCTCTCTCTTTATTCCCGCAACAGGCAGGAGGAAGGCTGAATTTTGCCCCTCTCCTCCTCACTGGTAAGTTTGTGGCAACATATGGTAGCCATCAAGAGAAACATTGAAAGTGGTCAGGAATCCATCTTTGCAAACTTGCATCACAGTTGATGCCTTTCAACTTCAGTGTGTTCCATATTTCCAAATAAGACTGCATTTCATTGTCTTCTTGAATGTCCTTACTATATTAAGCATGCTTTATGCTTCGTTCTAAGATATTCTGTAGCCTGAGAACCTTATAATGCACTGAAGAAAGGCCAGTGATTCATCCAGAGCTGTTAAGATGCTGTTGCTCCAAGTCACCCTGCTACATATAGCTAATTGTATCCTGCACCTTGCTTTAAATATACTCGGTTACCTTCAAAACATTATGAAAGTTGAATTTTCACATTTAAATATTTGGTATCTCTAGTTTAATGCTTAAGATACTTAATCTTACACAATTACATTTTCTTCATTAGTGCTGCCACCTTTTGTTGAATTTAAATAAAACCCCTGGAAATCACGAGACTTGATTTTTTTAAATGGTATGGATACATGTATAGATAATTAGTTAGCCACAATATCAATTTAAAATAATTGGTAGTGAAATTATTGACTGAAGATCAACTTTGAATTTATTCACAAACTCCATACCAAAATAAGGTTTTCAGAAGTAAATTTGTACTGATTTAATCTTAGGGAAAAAGAAAGCATGCTTGTTTAGTCAGTAGAACATTCTGTTTTTGTATGTGCTTTCTGTGTAAACAATTACTAAAGTTGTTGGTTTGGAAGTATTGTTTGCATGTTTTTTTTGGTTTATTTTTATTCTAAACACCTGACCTTGAAATTTCACTTGTAAGGGTAATGCATCCACAGCAGCAGCATCAGCCCATTGAGTATTCATTTAGAACAAACTCCCTTTAGACCATTTTCGGTTTTCATGTGGCTTGTCTCAACAAATAATTGTATATATTATCCTGTTGTAATGTAATATAAATAAAGTAGCTACCATGGATATTTTGCTCTTTTCACCAGAGGCCACAGTGCTTCTGGCAAGATGTCTTGCTTTGACCTGGTTACTCATTGATCTGGTAAGATATTACAACCTAATGACGTATTTACAGACTGAAGCATTTTATTGTGGTAGTTGCTGTACATCATCCACAGGTTCACTACCTATTTAATATAAATGTCAATCACTGCTCCTTACATAATTAAATGCCCAGTTTCAATTATATGTAATTGAAATGCAGTGACGCTTGGGCTATACTTTACATCAGGTTTCTGCAAAATATCTACCCTGCCAGTTTTTTGCAAAGTTTCTCTCCACCCCTCTTTAAGTTGCATTAGATAGTAATTCGCACATCAATTTAATTACAGAAGTATTAAATGCAATATGATTAGTGGTGGCCTTATACCAAATTAATATTGAGTCTTCCATGTGACCAATACTGAAATTATTTTTAAATATATAGCATTTGAAATGTGTGTGAAATGCTTTGGTTATCTGATTAACTGTAGCTAATATCTGTGGGTGGTATAGGAAGAACCATGATACGAAAAAAAAATAGCTGTTCAGTTCTGTGGAGGTGGGTTTCTGTTGCTCCAGAATTTAGTTTCTTTATCATAGAATATTTCTGAACATAATTGTGATATAATGACTATTGAGATGAGGTAGGGGGCTTTACCTTGCCTAACCAGGGTGTACAAATGAAAATGTATTACATTTTATGCTTCTGCCTCAAAGAAGTCATTTTGTTTTACAGTATAAAATTATTCTTTGATGCATCCATTGATGAGTCTCACCAGGAGTTGGTTTGTTTTTCAAATTTACTTCAAGTTGATATTCGAACAAGGAACAAGGATTTTTCACAGTGACTCTTGATCATAATTTATATATAATACAAATTTACAGTGGTGTGTCTATACAGGGCTGCACAGTATTTGCTTTTTGGACGTTGTTGGCTTTATAAAAAAAAATTAATTTTGGACAAGAATTTCCTATCTTTTTTTTCGGACAGAGCTGTTCAGTTTCTAGCATCAAATGATGTTCCCTCCATCAGCCTCCTATCCATTTGCAGCCTGAACTCAGATCCAATGCTCTTGACAAATTTATTCAGCAGATTAAAGTATTTAATGTGCAATGATTGGTTGTTGCTGAGATCAAAGTCCGATATTGTGTAAAAACGATTAATTTCAAACTATGTAGAAGGAGCAGAATTATTCTTTGGTGGAAATTTTAACCACGCCCCATGGAAACCAGGCGGGGGAGTTTGGGAATCAGATAAAATAAGGGCAGCGATGCAGCCTCTGGATCCCGCTGCTTCTTTGGGATTGGATTTTAAGCTGCTGTTTTCAGCAGGTGTGCAGGACACCTGCCAGAAGGCAGTGGGTTCCTGCTTTAAATGTGCAGATCTGGTCCAAATGACTTGAAATTTCAGCTTGAGGCCTGAGCGAGCATGCAGTGGTGCCTTTCCCTGTCAAGCCAAACCTGCCGGGAGCTGCATTGAGGGCCAGATGAGGCCCAGTGAGGTAAGATGTTTATAATTTCCTCCAGGACCACAAGGAAACCTTGAGCTTCCCCAGCCCTGAGCTTTAATCCCCTGACCATGATCACCTGCTGACCTTCCGATCAACCTAACATAGTGCCAGGGCCCATTCCAGCTGGGCCTCAATGGCTGCGGCCTGCTACTTGCCAGGTAGTGGATTCGGCCGCACAACTGACAAGCTACTGGGTGGGGGTATGTTGTAAAAGGGGAAAAAATGTAGATTTCATACTGCCTGATATTTCAGTGTTGTTTTTGGATTAACATTAACTTTTATCTTTAGTGGTTGCTTTGAGCACTTGTAATCTTTTCATCACCTGAATCAAATGCAACAAAGAGCACATACAAATTGTATGTTTTTTAAAAAAAAAATAGTGAAATGGAAAAAAGTAACATTTTGAACTGATTGAGGGCAGGGGTTTAAATAAAGCAAGTGCTTAAGACAACTATCTGGAATGTGGCAGGAAATGGAATCGATCGGATCAGAAATGTTGCTGAAAGTGATTGACATTCATTGTTGCTAGAACATTATTAACTTTAATCTTGTAAATTTGCTTTGAAGTAATAACCTGTTTTTTTTATTCTTCACTTGTATCTTAGTTTGATTAGTTCAGTTCTTTGCTGGCATTATATTGAGTGTACTCAATTAGAAACTCAGATTTATAGTCTCTCCAAGTGCCAGTAAAATTTCATTTGAAGGTCTTATTTGCAGGTGATATGAACTGCACACCCTGTTATCCCAAAGAGAGTAATCTGCTGTGTAGGAGGGATAAAGTACAAGGGAGTCATTTTGATTTTGTGCAATAGTGTAAAATGGGTGATAGTGAGTCAGAACCCTATTTTTTACATCTCTCTTAGTTTTCATTGAAGTCAATGGAAATAAGAATCAGGTGAGTTGTAAAAGGGGCTGCCGATTCACATTCACCCGTTTTAAGCTATTGCACAAAGTCAAAATTAGCCCCCAACTTTATTAACATCCATGCAGAATGATTGACCAAGAGTTTCCGATATGGGTGCAAATTGCTCTCAAAACAGCGCTAGTTTCAAGCTTTCTTTTGTTCAGGTTTCCGCTCAAACTCATTTCCATATCGACAAACATAAAATCTGCCATGGGTAACATTTTAGAACGTAATTTAAAAAATAATTGAATTAAATATATTCTTTGATGTGATAACTTGGTTCAGTTTTATTAATACAGCTGAAAATGTGTTTGGTATCACAAGTAATAGGCCTTTTTATTGGAGTGTCAAGCCCACCACTCGCTATTAATGCGATTTTACATAACTGGAAATGACTTAAGAACTATACAGAAGCATTTCCTAGTTACATTGGTGTACAATAATCAATTAAAAAATATATATTTAAAAGCTTTTAGAAGGTGTCTATTAGTATCTTTGAACCAAAAAAGCTTAATTTTAAGAGCCTCAAAGGCCTGTAAACGGGTGCAATTAATGAAAACTTGCAATGGGGATTAATTTGATATGTGGGCATGGCCAGTTTTGTGGGTGGGGTTGACTTCTATCACTGTTTTTGAAACTAGTGTATAAGATTGCAGAAACTCGATTTCTGCTGGAAGTATTGGGCTTGAAATTCCTCGATCATTTGCGTGGTTTGGCTGATTTCAGACAAACTGCACTGAAAAAACCAGTGCAACATAACAGAAACTCTCGGCCCTTGTGTGATGCAAACTTGTATCTGTTATATGCCATGGTGGAAGTCATTCATATCTAATAGAATGAACACCTTGTGGCAGAAATCATGTTCAATAACTGGTGAACTGACCAGTCGTGAATAGTTTACTGTTGACTTTATAAATTTAGGCTTGACATCAGTGTCTCCTAGATTTCTTAAATCTTAAAAGTGAATTTACAGAGTTAACTGTAAGCCTTCAGAGAATCTGATATCATCAAAACTGTTTTTCCCCTGCTCAACACCCAATTTTCTCTCCCTTTTGGCTGCTGGCGGTAACTCGAACTAGGGCATGGTTCCACAAGCCTACCAATAATTTGTCACAAGGGCACGTCATCCTCATTTCTCTGTATTTCCGTGGCTTACCCTTTCCTATCCCTGATGCATCATTGGCCTGCTCCCTGTCTCTCTCTCCTGCAGTCTTGACACATGGCAGTGCGAAGGTTGCAGAAATTGGGGAGAACATGAGGTGAAACAAAAGAGTAGGAAAGAGATGCAGAAAAGAAATGAGAGCAGAGTGAAGAAAATGGAAAGGGCTTGAATAAACTATGGGTTAGAAACTGGTATGCATTGTCGTTTGGGCGTACAGTTCTGAGTCTGGGCCCAATATATTAATGCGTAGGGCTTCATCTCTGAAGCATAAACTCTTGACAATTATTTAATTCAGCAACAGTTCAGGGAATGGGGGAAAGATAGTGAGACAAATGCTGTTGTGGGGGAAGGTGACCCTGTTGAGGAGTTGGTAGAAGGGAAAGAAAGATGGGTATCTCCGGCTCTGCTGGGAATGGGAGTGATGGGTACTGTCCACGTTAAACACATACTGCATCCTCCAACTCACTGAGCAAGCAGTGCTGTCAAAATGAGTAATCTCATGGGGTGATGTTGTGGTTAGGTGCACCTCCAAAGGGAAGGAGATAGGGCACATTGTCCTTTTTCACATGGCTAGTTGACTGGTGATAAGTGACAGAAAACTGATAATAGTGCCACTTTACATTGGGAAGGACCCAGAGAGGGAGAAAAAAATACTTCAGCAAATTAAACAAAAATAGCTGCTGTGATTAATATTATGGGAAGAATAGATAAATAACTTGTGCAGAAATCAGGGCAACTCATATTTTTTTAGCAGTCAAAATGAAAATAGTCACGACTGTGTCCATTTGAATGAGCAGTATATTGGGAATTGATTCGTAAGAGAGTATGAATGAGAGTGCAAGTGTATGATTTCCAGGGCAGCTAAATGCTGAATTAATGGATTTGTTGCTATGTGGTTTAATGGCTGATATGCTTTCCTTTTTATTTTTGCATTTTATTCATGGGATATATTTGTGATATTGCAGGAATTAAACACATGCTCTTTTATTGCAAATTTTAGCCAGAAGATCAGGAAAAGGGTGGCACAGTTTTATTGAAATGTCAAATTGTTGCTCAACAGTGGATGATCATATGGGTGAACCAATTATAAATAAATCATACGGAATTAGTCATGTTTTCATAATCATTTATAACAACCTTATTTGGTAAAGATGTGTATGTATTTTACTATTTATATCTTCTATTTGAATATTATCAATCCCTATATTTAATAATTCTGTTGTAATGCATCTTCTGTTCTTTATGTTGTGATGTACAGTGGACAATAATGCTGTAAATCTGAAGTAGATAACATTTCTGATTGCAAGAACATAATGGGGGTGGGGAGGTCAGCAAGGTCCAACATAAGCCTTCTAATTGTGGCTTATTTTCAGAAGTAATGTCACAGTGAAGCAAGCTATAGTTCTGAATGATTACTTTAGTTTCCAAAATCATGAAAATACGATTACATTTTATATATCTACTAAATAATGTAGAATTATCTTTAGCATAGAATGAACTAGGGCAATTTAATAAAATTTTTGCTTTTAGTTAGTGCAGAAAGCCTGTGGCTTCAGGAGAGGATGTAATGTGTAGCAGCAGTCCCATTAGCGAGTCTGTGACAGCTGGAGCTTAAAATTATAGGTTGCCTGGCTTCTCTGGGATTATTAAATGCAGTAAAGTGCACAAGGGAGAGTATAACTGACAGCTGTTGGCTCTTAAGCAAAAAGGAGTATGAAAAAGTCTACATTGTGCTGAAAGGAGAAAGACCCTTTAGTTATTTTTAGAACAATTTCTATACATTGCAGCTTGTGTTTACAGTTCACATGTTGGAATCATTCATTCTTCACCTGTGAAGGACATCTTTTAATTAAAAATGAGGATAATTCTTTTGGTCTAGGCAAATAGAATATGCACATATGAATGGTCTGGCTAGATTCCAGTATCAGAATAAATAAACGTTAACCTTTTTGATGTCTTGGATTGTATTTACATTTGGGGATGCCTTTAGTATGAGCTGCAATTGTTTGCATATATAGTTGCTGTTTAAAATTAATTCTTGGGATGTGGGTGACGCAGGTAAGGCTGGCATTTATTGCTCAGCCCTAGTCACACTTGATAAGGTGATGGTGAGCCACCTTTTTGAAACATTGCAGTCCATGTGGTGAAGGTACTCCCACAATGCTGTTAGATGGGGAGTTCCAGAATTTTGACCCAGTGACGATGAAGGAATGGCACTCTATGGCCAAGTAGAGTGGTGCGTGACTTGGAGGGGAACTTGATGGTGTTCCTATGCATCTGCTGCACTTGTACTTCTAGGTGCTGGAGGTTGTGGGTTTGGGAGGTGCTGTTGAAGAAGCCTTGGCGAGTGTATAGATAATACACGGGAACAGTAATGTTACTGGCCCAGTAATCCAGAGGCCTGGGCTAATGATCTGGAGACATAAGTTCAATTCCCACCATGGCAGCTGGGGATTTAAATTCCGCTAAAGAAATCTGGAATAAACTTCTAGTGTCCGTAATGGTGACCATGTAACTATGTTGTCATAAAAACCCATCTGGTTCGCTAATGCCCTTTAGGGAAGGAAATCTGTCTTCCTTACCTGGTCTGACCAATATGTGACTCCAGACCTACAGCAATGTGGTGACTCTTAACTGCCCCTCTGAAATGACCTAGCAAGGTGTCAAGGTGGTGACTCACCACCACTGGCAATAAATGCTGGCCTTGCCAGTGACACCCATACCCCGTGAATGAATTTAAAAAAAAACTGTTGCCATGGTGGAGGAAGTGGAAGCTTAAACACAAATGTTACTTGCCACTTAACAGCCCATGCCTAAATCCTGTTCAGGTCTTACTGCATGCAGGCATGGACCGCTTCATTTTCTGCGGTATTGTGAATGGATATGAACACTTTGCAATCATCAGCAAGCAGCCCTACTTCTGATCTTATGATGGAGGAAATGTAGTTGATGATGCAGTTGAAGATAGTTGGGCTTAAGATGCTGCGCTAAGGAATTAATTCAACGATGTCCTGGGGCTGTGATGATTGGCCTCCAGCAACCGCAACCATCTTCCTCTGTGCTAGGTCTGATTCCAGCCATTGAAGAGTTTTCCCTGTGATCGCCATTCAGTTCAGTTTTACTAAGGCTCCTTGAAGCCACATTCGGTCAAATGCTGCCTCGATGTCAATGGCAATCACTCTTGCCTCACCTCCTAAAATTCATTACTTTTGTCCATGTTTGGACCAAGGCTAAAATGAGGTCTGTAGCGGAATGGTCTTGGCAGATCCCAAACTGAGCATCGGTGAACAAGTGCTGCTTGATACGACTGTTAACGTTTCCTTTAATCACTTTGCTGCTGATTGGCGGTAATTGGCTAGGTTGGATTTGTCCTGCTTTTTGTGGACAGGACATACTTGGGCAATTTCCACATTGTTGGATTGATGCCAGTGTTGTAGTTGTACTGGAACAGCTTAGCTAAGGGCTAAACTTGTTTAAAATGGTATTTGGAACATAGTTACAATAACATTCCATCTACCTGGCCGGGGGGGGGGGGGTTGGCGGGGGGAAACAACAAATGCCGCAAGGATGCAAAAATTAAGACTTTTAAGTCGCTATAAATGTGGCATGTTCCTACTGTTTTTGTATCTGACTGTTGCTGTTTCCTTGCATTCCAGTGTTATGAGAAGTGCTGGCCACATCCAAATCCTAACTATATGTTAACACTACATCTCTAGGTGAACTTGAATTTCACACTGAACTGATCAGTATTTTGTTGTATTTGCAGTTCCCTGTGCCCCAGTTTTATTTCACATGACCCATGTTAATAAATTGTCCGTCTAGGTGGCGCAGTGACATGTTGAGTTGATGTAACAATGTGATGGTAGTATGTGGGTTCACATCAGTAGTTTTCTCTCATTTTGTATCACTCATTTCAGCAGGGTTGTCCAGAGGGAGGCAACCAGGACCACAGTTACCTTATAGCAGGAGGTTTCTCCGTGACTGGCTTGGCAATAGGTCCCTGGTTTCACAGCTGCCAGATACTGTATTGTAAATTTTGGGGGAATCTAAAATGGGGAAATTAAGAAAAACAAACAGGCTTGTGCTATTGTCACTGTGGGAAACTGGAGATTTATATGAGCAGTTTCTTTTTAAACAACCACTGAAACATTGCTGATGAAAACCAGTATTCATATTCACTATCCAGAACTGGGAGCTTTGATTCTGGATTGCATCTGCCATCAACAGTTGTACTGGGTGGTTTTAGCAAGAAATCTTTACATACTGCTAACAAACTTGGTTTGTGGCCATATATTTTGCTATCGGCTAGCTGGGTGGGGTGCCTTGATGTGAGCATCTCTAGTTCTATGAATAATGCAACCTTTTTCAGACTATATTCCTAAATTCAACAACTTAACTTGACTGATGACCAAGTTCCTTTGCTTCTCAGAGAAACGGTCACAATTCTTTCAGTTTGCTCAGATCTAAAGCTGTGAGCTGTTTGCTTGAAGTACCTCAGACACCTGTCTAACATCATCAGCATTCTGGTTGTGTCGTGTATGCACCGTGTCATTTTGCCTGGCTGGAGGGAAGTATGCGTCTTTTTGGCAGTTGCTGGGTTGGATAAGCTGAAAACTTGGAAAAACTCATTTGTAATAAGCTGGTTGGAGTGTTAGTCACTAGGGTCAGAAGTTCTGCTAGTATAAGATTCCAACACTGTTATTTGATAGAAAGCACAGACATGTAATATTATAGAAACCAGACGAGGTCCATCATCAAGTTTTCAAAAGGAGATTCTTTTGAAGCAAGACTGCATGCAAAGGTTCTGTGGCCAGTGATTTCCTCGGAACTACATAATTTCATTGGCAATATGGTGGCAGTCCCATTTATGTGCGTAAATGGGGTTTTTGCAACATGTCTGATGGAGTTATGACAGCGGAATGGGACCAGCACTATGCTTCTCAACAATTGTAGGCTACAAAATATTTTTATTAATACTTTAAGAATCTGGATTAAATGTTTTAAACACTTGCACAGCTTTGGTTATCAGAAGCTCTGTAGGAGTGCAAGGTAACAGAAAAAATTATGTAGATCATATAAATGCCGAACTACTTTGCTTATCAAATTCCATTGCAAAGAGAATAAAACATAGTTGCATTTTATAGCTCCTTTCATATCCTTCGGAAATCAAAGTGGCAATTAATTTACTTTTGAAGTGTGGTTGTCTGTGCTACTCAGGGCAATGAGAAAATGACTAGTTGTTCTGTTTTTAGGGTATTGATTGAGGGATAAATGTTAGCCATGCCTGTGGAAGAATTCACCAGCTCTTGATTGAATAGTGCATGGGATCTTTTCTGTCCAACTGAAAGAACAGATAGGGCTTCAGTTTAACATTTCATCTGAACGATGGCATCTCTGGTAGCACAGCACTCTCTCAGAACTGCACTGAAGTGTTATCTTGGATTATATGTTCAAATCGTGGAGTGAGTCTTGAACTTACGAGCTGCTGATTCAGGTGAGACTGAGCCAATGTTGACATTTAATCTTTAAATAATTAGGTGTCCCATCACTAGATTGTTTACAACCAAATTGAAATGCTGATTGCAGATGTCCGTTGTATACTATCTCAGGTGGACCAGTTTTGTAATGGAAGCTTTGCTAGCAAAATAAACGGCTCACAACCAATTGAGCAATGTGTGGAATAGGATTAGTAATTGCATTTTAGTTTGTAATGTTTCATAGAAGCTGCAGCAAAATCTAGTGTTGAAGAAAGTAAGCTGAAATGATAACCAAAGCCATTGGGTCATGTTGCTGTAGATTTCATTTGTTTGTTTCGTGTTCACCAATTTATAGTGAATAGGAATAGGTCAGTTATTTAATTTTTTTAAAGTGCGCAATAGAATTATGCTTGGGCTTTTATTTTCCATCCTTATACCTATGTGTTGTGGGGATAATTCAGTCCTTTTATTAACACTAAAGGAGTTCCATGGGCATCTTCATTTTCCCCCACTCCCCAATTACCAGCAGTAATTTAACAACATAGTATGTCTGGTTACGGAATTACTGTCCCCACCACTTTCACCATCCCCACTTATCCTGGACAGCCGCCTATATCCGGAAATTAGCACTAACCATTTGTCATCACCATAGCAGACGGCGCTTAAAATTTATTAAGCATGGCGACTATTTCGGGCAGCTCAAGCAGACTTGCGCACCTTGTTAATGTGCGATTACTTTTGTGATGTGTCGGTTATTAAGTCCTGTCATGACTTCTGTGAATTGGATCAGGCAGGCACGCTACCTTCAATCAAACCCTCTAGAACTCCTGTGACTGTTGCAAACCCTTCGAGCCAACTTGTTGAGCTCCTCATTGTTGCAAATGAAAAGCTGCAGTGAAGGCCCGATCATAAGAAATAGGAGCAGAAGTAGGACATTCGGTCCTTTTGAGTCTGCTTTGCCATTTCATCAGCATTATAGGCAGTCCCTTGAAATTGAGGAAGACTTGCTTCCACTCTAAAAGTGAGTTCTCAGCTGGCTGTACAGTCCAATGCTGGAATTACAGTCTCTGTCACAGGTGGGGCAGACAGTGGTTGAAGGAAAGGGCGGGTGGGGAGCCTGATTTGCCGCATGCTCCTTCCGCTGTCTGTGCTTGATTTCTGCATGCTCTCGGCGACAAGACTCAAGATGCTCAGCGCCCTCCCGGATGCTCTTCCTCCACTTTGGGTGGCCTTGAGCCAGGGATTCCCAGGTGCCGGTGGGAATGTTGCACGTTATCAAGGAGACTTTGAAGGTGTTCTTGAAACGTTTCCTCTGCCCACCTGGGGCTCGTTTGCCATGAAGGAGTTCCGAGTAGAGCGCTTGCTTAGGGAGTTTTGTGTCGGGCATGCGAACGATGTGGCCCACCCAACGGAGCTGGTCAGTGCTTCGATGTTGGTCTGACTGAGAAAACTTGACGGTGCGTCTATCCTCCCAGTGAATTTGCAGGATCTTGCGGAGGCAGCGTTGGTGGTACTTCTCCAGCGCTTTGAGATATCTGCTGTATATGGTCCACTTAGTAAGATTCGCCATTTAGTAAGATCATGGCTGATCTTCTACCTCAAATCCACTTTCCCGCACTATCCCCATATCCCTTGATTCCCTTAGTGTCCAAAAATCTATCAATTTCTGTCTTGAATATACTGAGCATCCACAGCTCTCTCTGGTAGCGAATGCCAAACATTCACCACCAACTGAATGAAGAAACTTTTCCTCATTTCAGTCCTAACTGGCCGACCCCTTATTATGGGACTGTGACCCCCAAGTTCTTGTTGTCCCACTAGCTCCAGGATCTCGGATGGCTGGAAGTGTAATTTTCATCACAATTTGGAGCATTGTCCATTACACAGTTATTTCTATTTGTATAGTTTCTTCACGTATTTTTGGACCATGTCTGTAAAATATTTTTTAAAATGCATTTGTTTTTAAGTTACACCGGCCACCGCGTATAGCAGGTAAATCATGTTGACACTAATAAGCGGTGGGGACTGTACTTGGTAATCAACTGCAACTTATTTCTTGCTAAACTCGTTAATGTTGCAGTGTGAGCATTATCAACATAATGAAGTACATAGGGCTCAATTTTCCCCAAAGCTGTTTTTTGGTGTACTTGAAGAGTTACGGCCATTTTTTTGGGGCCCAACTTCGCCAAAAAAAAAATCATCTAACTTTCCCCGTTTGAATTGTTAATTTTGGCACTGCCTAGCCTGACCTTTAGCTTTGGGGGTGGAGCCTAAGATCTGCGCCAGAAGATCGGATTGCCAGGGTAACTGCGGGCTGAGGCTAGAAAGTGACACATACAACACATTCTGGCCAGCTCACAGCAACCTGCACAAGCACCTTGCACATTTCAGCAGCATTCTATCACTAAATTATTGAAGTGTTTATGCCAAAAGTCTATTCCCCCCCCCCCCCCCCCCCCCGCTACTCCCCCTCCTCCCAGAGCCGATGCCATTCCTAACCCTGGCCGAAGGCTTCCCTCTCCTCCCGGTGCCCGCTGCTAGCCCTGGCCGAAGGGCCTCCGGTGCCCGCTGTTAGCCCTGGCTGAAGGGCAGCCTCCTCCCGATCCCGATGCTGGTGCCCTCTGCTAGCCCGGTGCCGGTTACCGTTGCTAGCCCTGGCCGAAGGGCCTCCTGGTGCCGGTTGCCGCTCCTAACCTTGGTCAAAAGGACTTCACACCTCTCCCTCTCTCTCCTCTCTCCCTCTCCCCCTTCCCCCTCCCCCTGCCCCTTGTTGCTGCTGTCTGGGCTGTGGAACTGCATCTGCTGCTCTAATTTTCTTAACTGCCCAGAAGGTATTTCCACAGCGGTTCTAAGCAAAATTGGAGTAAATCGGAGCTGGCCAAACTTGCTTAAATGGCCAGAATTGGCGCGGGTGGCAGCTTACGCCCTGAGTGATGCAAAAAAAAATTAACCTAAAAAAAAATCGACTAACTGAGTTACACTGGCACACAATCTTTGAGGAAACTTGGATATTTTAATTTAGGCCAAAAAAAGTGGCGCTCGCCAAAAAAACGGCGCAGATAACTGGGGAAAATTCAGTCCATATACAGTATCCTCACTGATGGCCAATACTGGCACAAAAGATGACTGTTAGCATTCAGTCATCATCATTATAGGCAGTCCCTCAAAATCGAGGAAGACTTGCTTCCACGCTAAAAGTAAGTTCTTAGGCGACTGAACAGTCCAATACGGGAATTACAGTCTCTGTCACAGGTGGGACAGACAATCGTTGAAGAAAAGGATGGGTGGGGAGTCTGGTTTGCCACTCGCTCCTTCCGCTGTCTGCGCTTGCTTTCTGCATGCTCTCAGCGACGAGACTCGAGATGCTCAGCGCCCTCTCGGATGCTCTTCCTCCACTTAGGGCGGTCTTTGGCCAGAGACTCCCAGGTGTCAGTGGGGATGTTGCATTTTATCAAGGAGGCTTTGAGGGTGTCCTTGAAATGTTTCCTCTGCCCACCTGGGGCTCGCTTGCCGTGTAGGAGTTCCGAGTAGAGCGCTTGCTTTGGGAGCCTTGTGTCAGGCATGCGAACAATGTGGCCTGCCTAACGGAGCTGCTCAAGTGTGGTCAGTGCTTCGATGCTGGGGATGTTGGCCTGATCGAGAACACTAACATTAGCATTGAATAATCTAATCAAGGGGGTCACGTGATATTTACAAACGTAGCAGGCTTTGAACCCCTTGATTACTTGACTGCCTTGTAAACATTCCCAGATATATAATGTTATCTATGTATAATGAACTCTTGTTTATACAAATCAAGAAAACCTGCATCAATACTACTACACAAAACCAAAAAGTCAATTACCCCAGCTCTTATCTAAGGCTCACCTATGTAAATAATCATCCATTAAAGCAGGGGCGTCAAACTCCGTTTACATGATCGGCTTGATCCAACATCCTGGCACTTTTTCAGCAAAGATTATTTTGATATATTGGGACAAAAATTGGCATGCATTTCATCCATTTTCTGAGTGTATAATGGATGCAATTTCTGTGCTGGTGGTGTGGTTGCCTCACTGTTTTAAGGTTACCTGGCAGCCGCCAGAATTTAGCTGTGAATCAATTTAAATATGTAAAAAAGGCTCCTGCACGTGTTTCGGGATCCTTTTGAAAATGCATGGAAACACTAGATGGAGCAACCTCTGACCAGTTTTTTGTTTCAGTTCTACAGCAGTGTTTAAAAGGATTGCTGGAGGTCACTGAAGAAATGGTAGAAGTTTTTTTTCTACTCCTGTGGAGAATGCAGGAGTGCTCCTCCCAATTCCGCTGAACCACTGTGGGCTGCTGCCAGCCCGTACTCAGTCCTCCTACATCTCGCTCCCCATATATTGGAGCTTTGTGATGTAAAATCAAGGCGAGCAGCTCCCCGGCACAGTGAGAATTCTGTCTCCATACCTTTGCTCCCCATTCACGCTCTAGTGGAAACAATCTTTCACTATTTACCCACAGTAAAGTCCCCAGGTTTCACTTGCCCCTTTACTGGCTGCTCCTCTCTTGGCGCTGCTCCACTCACCATGTTGCTCCTGATTTTGCAAGAAATGCCCCACACCCAATCCATTCCCCTGTCCTCTCTCTTTGCCCCCACCCACCGGAATCCCAGTTTGCTGCACCCTAGTCTCTTGTCACTCTCTTCCAGCACCTCTGCCAGCTGTTTCTCTCTCTCGCTCTCTCTCTCTCTCGCTCCTCCACCAGCCGGTTCCATATCAGACCACTCCAAAGCGAATGCTGGCTCTCTGTGTTGGCTGGTGTGTGGAGGGAGGTTACTTCATGGGGCCGGCATGGTGAGGGCTGCTGATTTGGTGCAAAATGTAAAAAAGACTGTTGGAACCAGTGCCCGGGTGAATCGTGTCCCATTCTAGGACTCGCGGCAACCTTAAGCATAGCGCACCACTGGCTGGATGAAATTATTCTGCAGGTCGCATCCAGAACGTGTTTGACATTCCTGCATTAAAGGGTGCCTTAAAATGAAAACACAGAGGCTTGCTGTAGTATCAGTGTAGCAAAGCATTAAAGAGGCATGATTTTCTTTTATTCATCCTTGGGATGTGGGTGTTGCTGGCAAAGCCAGCATTGTCCATTCATAATTGTCATTGAGAAGGTGGTGGGGGGAGGGGGTGGGGGGGTGGCCTTGTTCTTGAACTGCGACAGCCTGTGTGGTGAAGGTGCTCCCGCAATGTTGGGTAAGGAGTTCAGGATTTTGATCCAGCGGCAATGAAGGAATGGCGATGTGTGTCCAAGTCAGGATAGTGTGTGACTTGCAGGGGTACTTGGAGGTGATGGTGCTCCCATACGCTGCTGCACTTGTCCTTCTATATGGTGAAAATTGTGGGTCTGGGAAGTGCTGCTGAAGAAATCTTCGAGTTGCTGCAGAGCATTCTGTAGATCATGTCCACAACAACCATGGTAAGCCTGTACTGGATGTTTAGGCTAGTGGATGAGATGCTGATCAAGAAAACTACATTGCCCTGGATGGGGTTAAGCTTCTTGTGTTATTGCAGCTGCACCCATCCAGGCAAGTAGAGAGTATGCCGTCACACTCCTGACTTACTTTTTGGTGGTGGAGAAGCTTTGGGGAGTCAGGAAGTGAGCCGCTCATTGCAGAATACCCAGCCTCTGACCTGCTTTTTAGCCACAGCATTTAAGTGGTTCGTCCAGTTAAGTTTCTGGTCAATGATGACCCCCAGGATGTTGATGGTGGAGGATTTGACAATGGTGATGCCATTAAAAGTCAAGGGGATTGGTTAGGTTCTCTCTTGTTTGAGATGGTCATTGCCTGGCACTTGTCTGGGACGAATGTTGTTAATTATCAGCCAAGCCTGAATGTTGTCCAGGTCTTGCTGCATGAAGGCATGGACGACTTTATCATTATTTGAGTAATTGCGAATGGAATTGAGCACTTTAATCATCAATGAACAGCCCTACTTCTGGCCTTATGATGGAAGGAACATCATTGATGAAACAGTTGAAGATGGTTGGGCCTAGGACAATGCTCTGAAGTCCTTTTGGAAAGATTTTTGGGCTGAAATGATTGGCCTCCAACAACCACGATAATCTTAAAATCTGTAATTATATCGAGTATAATTAGACTGTTGTTTCATTTTACTTGCAACAGTATTTAAAAAAACACATTTCTGTCATTAGCATGACCCAGAATGATTTGGGAGCCAATACTCACAGACACAGGGATCATGGTGTCGACTGAACCTTGCTGTGGGTTACTTGGGAGTGGGAGCTGATTTTTAAAAATCTTGCGACAGAGAAGGTAGGAGAATTTGTTGCCTCATAAGATTTCATTTACAGTTTTAAATTCTCGAATGGTCAAGTGGGCTGATTGAACTCTAAACTGTGGAGAGTACCTTGTACTACTTGTTTTGAGTGGCCGCAGAAATTCGATTGGCACAATACTCCATTTTCATATCCATGTGTCCCAAAACTGTTACACATTAATGTGAAGGTGAAGTATAACTGCAGTGAAAGAATACTTTAGGGTGGGGATAAAACTGAAACATTTATTATTATTCTACAGCTGCTGTCACTCATCCGAGCAGCTCTTGGTTTCAGTCCGTGAATGGCTCAACTTTGAACTTCAAACCCAAAACGATAGAATTGAAAGTCCAGAAACATAGTCAAAAAAGTGTAATGCATAAATCCTCCAAGTGCAATGTCACAACTACAGCATCATATTAGGGAAACAAAAATGCACGATAAAAGACCAGAGCAAAATAGACTTCAATTAACAATTGGGTGGGGGGAGGAGTATTTTTAAAAAAAAATAACAGGGCCATCAAACATGAAGGGATTAACATTTTTATATGAAGACTTCAGTTCATTACTCCTCACTACAATTTTCACAGACTCTGTCCTGTTCTTTTTGATATTCTTCCTATTTCAACTCCCAAATTTCACTGAAGTTGTTATTTTTTGTCTGTCTGCATAATTGAGTCCCTTATGGTGTGGAATCTCTCTTAAACCCTCCCTATTGCATCTACATCCTATTTGTGATGGGGTGCTGAAAACTGAACATGATATCCGTGGATTTGTTAGTAACAACTCTGTCATTGTGTAACTGGATGGGCTCATTAGCTGAACTTAAATTAAAGAACATCTATCGAAGTTGGACAGATGACAGCCATGTTTTCATTAGAAGTGCGTCAAGAATTTATAACTGATGCAAACTGTAGGTTATGTTTAGGCAATCGTATAAATCTATGTACCATTCTTCAGATGCCTCATGTGAATGGAGTTCATGGTATTGTAATACAGTGTCCAGGATCTCAATTCATTCAGCTTTTGCTTTATTGAAATCGTAGTAACTGAAAATACCCGAAACGTATGATGGATCAATCAGCATCTGAAAGGGGAAGATAGGCTAATATTTCGGGTGGGATCTTTTATACAAGAAAAATTATGGCAATTCACTTGGAGGATTTTCTGGTGTTTAAGACCAGCTTATATATTTGCATATGGGTCCCACTGAATCAGCTGATAGATATGTTATACTGTACAGTAATGTTCAGCAGGCTCGAGGGGCTAGATGGCCTACTCCTGTTCCTAATTCTTATGTTCACTAATAGATCTTGGGGTGTGTCTGACTGGCCAGATGTCGCCAGCAGCTTAAGAAAGAACTTGGCCATATTTTCCTAATTAGCTACAGCTTCTATTATTGGGACATGTAGGGCTAGAAATTCGCCGACTTTGCGACTTTTTTTGTGATATTTCACCATATTTAGTGCAAAACTGGTCAGCGGGAATTTTGGTGCTGATTTGCGGCAGCGGTTTTTAAATACCGCTGGAGAGAGGAGCGGCGCCATGCAAGACCTGAAATGGCGTCTTCGACAAAAATTTGGCTCTCTGCGCACCCGTATTTTGTGTGAAAAATATCGACGTAAAAAGCTGCGTTGCAGAACTTGGAGCAACGTACGTATGAAGACCTGCAAAAAAGGTAAGCTAATGTTTTATATTTCAATTCTTTTGCTGCAATTTGATAAGTGTTTTGTGAATTTTTTGTTTTTGGTGAAAAAATACCGTTTTCGCTGAGAATCGAATTTCTAGCCATAGGGTTCTAAGCAATGGGTAACCGCTCCACAAAATTGGTGCATTTGGCATGTCTAATCATTGTTGTCCGCAGATTCAGGATTGTGTTTTAGATCTTATGTGGACTGTATACGAAGGGCATGTAATTTGATTACTTGGGAACCATACCACCATGACATTTCTAAAAGAACTTGCATAATTTTTCAGTGAAGGCCTTCTACAATACAAAACTAATCTGTGGAAACATGGGGGGGTGGGGGGGGCCGGTAAATTCAAAACTAATCTGTGGAAACAAAATTTCAGCGAGCGAGTGGTTAATCTATGGAACAGCTTCCCTAAGGAGATATTGGAAGCAGTTAGTATTGATTCATCCAAATGCAAATTAGGTAGATTTCTTTGAGAAAATAAAATTTGGGAACACATTATATGAGTAATTTGAGACATGACATGTGGTAAGTATAGCACATTTGGAAGGAACAGGTGACTTTGGACATATCGTTCCCAAAGCTCTTCGCCACTGGGGTTTTTCTCGCTCATGTCTGGGTCTGTTATAGACTAATTGATAGAGACTGATTGCTATGATTAGTCGAACTCCATTATCGTTGCTTCATGCAACAACCAGGATGGCCAAAGGCGAACTAGATGAACCTTAGTCTTTTGCAGTCAAGCAGTTCCTATGTTCCTAAAAAATTGCAATATCCAGGAATCTGAAATTCTTTTTTTTAATTCAACACATTGAGTTCTTTCCTCATGTAAGAAAATGAAAATTGCATAAACCCGAGTGGAAGTCTTTATTTGGTGCTGAACATATACAACGCAATGATTCCAGATTTTACCAAATTGCATGTTCATATGTCAAAATGTGCAGATTATTTTCCAATAATTGTACATCTCTCAGTTACAGATATTTACAGTAGGGATGAAGTTTTCTCATGGCTTTATCACTATTACTTATACTCAGCATCTTGTGTTTGCATGCATGTTTTGAATTCACCAATGGTCGCCTCATCGTTTCATAAAATATTTTTATATCAGTTTTTCTTTAATGTCTTGTGTGCAGTGAGGTTCAAAAGTAAAACTGCAGGCTTTCATCCTATGGTATATAATACAGAGCACTAATTTAGGAATGGATTCCTGAAGTGGTCATTTCATCTACTCTAATTAGGACTGATGATTGTTGCATGTCTTTATGCGTCGTGACACTAAATTTATGGTTGGAGAAGCAGAAATTTTCTGATATTTTTAATGAACAGTTATGACTGTTGGGTTCTGGAAAAGTAAAGTAATATGACATTGTGCAGTCACACACAGTCCATTAATTGACTGCCATTGGTTGGCTGGCCTTGTGCCAAATGTGAAGTGCATCGCATGTGTCATAACAGTAGAAATGGTAACTCTTTGTTGCTTTTGTCTGATATTGCTAGAGTAACTTGGGTTAACCTTAAAATGGAATAATTTTTGATCTTTTATTATTCATCACCAGAATTCACTGCAGAGAAGCTGTTAGCTCCATCCAAAATGAATAGTTCCCATTAAGGCTCAGCCTGAATATCCAGCACTGTAAAAGTTGCTAATTTGTTTAATAATCTTGTAGAACAGAACAGCAAGTGGGCACTGAGTATGTCTAGATTTAATGTTCTTTTAGCAGCTGGCAGCTGTTTAGATTTACAAGTCTCCTCCTATTTTCCAACTTTATATTACAAGTTTCCTACATTAAAACAGTGACTACACGTCAACAAGTACTTCATTGGCTGTAAAGTGCTTTGGGACTTCTGGTAGTTGTGAAAGGCGCTACATAAATGCAAGTCTTTTTTTATATAAGTCAACACTTCAGAGGTTTTTTTCTTCTCAATTACCCAAGTGATCTTTTTCTGTTAGGGTTCTAAGCCTCGAACATGTTCTAGTGGAGAGTGCAGTGACATCCACTGTTTAGTTTGCATATATATAACCTGCAAATCTGGCCACATGATTTGTGCAGTAGTATAAATTATTCTTTGTTGGTCATTTGCCCAGTTTAAAAGGAGTGAGTGTGAATTTTATACTGGTGTGACCAATATGCCCATAGTAAAGATTTGTATAGTAAAGAAAATTTTAAGTAATAGAGCCTACAAATTCAACAAAATTAGCCCTGTAATAACAGCACTTTCCAAAATCAAATGGTTACAATGAGTTTAATTTAATTTGAATGGTGCTAATGGGTGAATATAGATCTTGCTATGATCAGAGAAAGCATGCTGTTGCTCCTGTTGGTTTCACTGTCCTCTAGTAAGAGAAGGGAGAAATAATTACCCGAGGTTGCTGATCCTGATCACAATCTAATGACCCCTTCAGACAGTGTCTGTGTGTGGATATTAAGTGAAAGCGGGATCCGGGTTTGTATATCAGTTGACTAGACTGGTGACGCTCAAAGTCTTGGCTCACATGAAGAATTGCCACTTCGACGAGGGGCTGACAGCAACTAATGAACCATCTTCCAATATTAGCCATGACCTTCAGGAGAAGGAAGAGTGCAAAGAGAAAATTACCAAAGACCCCAATGGAGACTGGTTTTGAGCATTTACTGAGCTTTGCTCTGTGAAACCATTGAACTTAGCTCCAAGCTAGTTCTTCAATGAGATGACCTGCTCATAAATTTAAACAAAGATAATTCAATACAACTGGCAACAATTATTTTAACTTTTTTTTCTGATGGTAATACTTGGTGTTATGAACTTTTTTTCTCTGAACAAAACATATTATTTCACTCTTAACAATTATGTCGCATATGGTCAGAATCTGATCAGATCATGTTGGTTTTAATAACGCTGTTAAGGTCCCCTGTGCTCCCCAATTGGCTTGATGTTCATTTAGATGTGTTTTGTCCTAACTTAATGAGATGATAGGGCTAGGTTTTCATCTTGGAGTCCATTTGTGCTCAGGATGAAGTTTCTTTCTGTCTGAAATTCTAATCTTGGGAGAGCTCTGTTAAAGTGAGCCGGTTTGACGTTTCCAGTAGCAAAAAGTTAAAATAAAAACTTCCATATATCTCACACTGCATAACTAACACTGTTGTGCCCTCAATTTTTTTTTTAAAACTAGTGACTTACTGTTACTGTCTATGTAATTTTTACTTTTACTTCCTAAATTGTGTTTTTGTCTGTAATGATGGCCCTGAAATTGCACGATGCAATATTAATATGTGAATCTCAAATTCCTTTTTCTGCTATTTTGAAGGAGGCATTAACTCATTTGCTTTAAACAATATAATGCTTCCACTAAAATAGTAGAGAGAAATCTCCAGGCAAATGTATCTAATGGTGTAATTTCAGGTGCTAAGTGTGTAATTTTTTGTTTTTGTTGAAGCACACTCAAAGATGTGGTGAATAGGCTGCAATAGGAATGAATGAGGGGAAATTTGCGTTTTTAGAGATTATACACTCGAGCTTGAAATCAATGCTGATCCACTGGAGCAGAGACCAGTACATTTAGCAGTAGCCCAGTGACTGAAGAGGGATTGGTCCAACACCAACATGCTTACTGAGCTGCCATATCCAGGATTTCTTTTAATGAAAGTTTTTGCAGCCTACTTTCAACAGATGCAGAAAGAGGATGTCAGTTCATTGCCAGCCTTACTGTCTTGTAGTTATATGACCTCAACTGCAAGCTCTTGATTTGATACGTGTATAGGTGGAGTTTATTGTACTTTTAGTTCCAGATACCAGCTTGCCTTTCTGTTGAGGTTGCAATTAATTTCTTCATTCAGAGGCAAGAGTTTTTCCTATTTAGGTCTTGCAGTAATTCAGTCAAGTCTGAATAAATGCATAAATCTGATTAGTGTTATATCCCAAAGTGCCCTACTCATTGAATCATATTGTGTAGAGAATACTGAGCAGTCTACAGTATTAGTTGTTTATGCTACAAACTAAGCAATTTAACCACCAACATTTTTGTTGCTGTTTATTTCATCTATGGTTTTGTTTTGTGAACGGTTGAGTAATATCCAGCAACTCTGCATGACTCAAACCTGTGCTGTCATCTGGCGTGAGCTGTGTGAATGATACTGGAGAGTTGTGTATTGATGGCAATGTAATAAAGGAATTTGCTGTAAAATCTGGAAGTTATTAATTGTTTTTATATTTTGTTGTAGATCTTGGGAATATAGCAATTTTTTGTTTGGGAGGATTGAGATGTTGGGTAAGGGGGAATGGATGTTGGTGTGGTGTGTTTTGTGCATGCTTTTTACAAATTGTTTCCAACAGACATCTACATAGAGAGGCAGATCTGTGATAGATTCCTGAGCAGAGTGCAGTAATTTTGTGACAAACTACTTGGGCACTTATTTAGATTCTTCTATGTAAAACTTTTAAAGAGTAAACTTTTGAGTTTGATTAGATGCTTTCTTTCTTAACTAAACTTTGCAAGTTTAATTTCAGGTTTATATTCCAGATGAGTATTACCAGCATTGCTTTAAATAGTATAAGCCCGTGACAGTGATTTAGATTTGAGAGACAACTATTATCGATGTTTGTGCATCAGACATAAGTGATGATGCAGTAATTTAAACTATCCTGACAATAACATCAGTATTAATTGAAGTACACTGCCATGTTTGAACTGGGCTGTGTGGCATTTAGGAGAATGGGCTGTGAACTGTCTTGTAAAGATGTGTGAGGTTTTATTTTTTACATGAACTTGTGACAGGAAATTGTTGCAAAAATATTTTTGATGACTGTTGGTTTCCTGCCCCACGACATCATGAAACTAAAACTTGGTTCCTTTTTGAAAATTTGTACTTTCAAGCACTTTTTTTGGAACTGTCATATACTGAACACTACAGTGTGCAGTTTTTTAAAAATCCTCCATTAATCCTTCAAAGATGATTTTTCCAATCCCCTTTATTTGGAGATACAGTAGTAACTGTGCTGAAGCAATGGGCCAAAAATTGCGGTCAGAGGCATACCTCCGGAGTACGCCTTTGACTCGCAAAAGAATTACAAATCTACCTGCTGGCGGCGAGGCTGTGAAAACTTGCGGTCTGAGGCTGTGAGCCAGAGGGCTGCATAATGGCCCACTGATCCCACGGGCACAGGTGGTGCGGAAGCATACCTGGGGTCATGTGGGCCTGGACCTCCAATCACGCCAAAATTCCACTTAATCATTTCCGAAAGGGAAATGTCCCCTAATGAGACATAATGGATCCCCAAATCTAATAATCATACAATGCGCGGAATTGAAATTTTGCCTGTTTGCATCAACCATAACATTTCCGTGCGCAATTGCAGGACATTCAGTGGGCAAATAGCCCAACTCTGCGCCAGCGCTTACTTTTTCATGGCCTGTCAACGCATATGTTGACAGACCGCAAGTTCCGGATTTTGCGCATTCGCATGTGGAAATTCCGAGCTTGCAGTGGATTTCAAAGGAGGTATGGTGGCGTATTCTATGCCACCATACTGACCGCAAAATCCAGCTAATTATTATGTTTGATCTTCCGTAGCTCTCAAATGACTTCACAGTTCTGAATTCCCATTTGATGGGGCAAGCTTCCAAGTCAATCAGAAATGTTTCCTTCAGAGTTTGCTTTGATAGCCATCCATATGTTGCTGTGGTATCTTCAATTTAAATTTGTATGGTAAAATAATTCAAATAGCTTCATTGATCGTCACTATACCATATATTCTGAACATGTGTCTTAGGAAACAATGAAAACAAAAGTTTTTTCTATTTTGAAAGTTCAATTATTGGATAAAAATGAAGTATTATTTGGAGTTAAACCTACAAGAGGAGAATTCATGGGCACTGTGTTCTGTTTTTTCTTTTTTTTTTAAACTTTACTGCCCCCTCTCCTGGAGGGGGAGAGGGGGATTTCAATGTCAGTCTTTGGGGTCTAACCGAGCTAGCCCATCATGTCTGCAATTCTTACACCTAACTTTTTCTTCATCAGCAAATAATAAACAGGAATCGGATGTCGACTTTGATTTAGTGGTGGCACTCTTGCCTCTGAGTCAGAAGTTAAGGGTTCGAGCCCCTCTCTGAGACTTGAGCACATAATCTAAGCTGGTGCTTCAGTGCATTACTGGGGGAGTGCTGCACTATCAAAGGTGTTGTTTTTTTAATGAGACATTGAACTGAGTCCTTGTCTGTTCTCTCAAGTGGACATAAAAGATCCCACAGCACTATTTCAAAGAAGAGCAGGGAATTTGTTTTCCTACATTACAACAGTGACTACACTTCAAAAGTGTTTCATTGCCTATGAAGAACTTTGATATGTCCTGAGGCCATGTAGCAATGGAATAACTGTTAATTTGAAACCTGCATATAAGAAATAAAGAAGGAGCAATATTGATTTATATATCCAAATATTGATTGGGACAAATATAGTGGGAAGGATATAGCGGGTGCGGAATTCTTGAAATACATTCAAGAGATTTTTTTTGGTCAGTATGTAGCAAGCCCAACACGAGAGGGGCCCGCGGTTTGGCTTTAATTTTAGGGAATGAAGCTGGGCAGGTTGAAGGGTATTAGTGGGAGAGCACTTGGGTGCCAGTGACCATAATTCAGTCAGATTCAAGTTGGTTATGGATAAGGACAAGGATAGGACTGGAATAAAAGTCCCGAATTGGCAAAAAGCTAATTTTGCTAAGTTAAGGAGTGATTTGGCCACAGTGGACTGGAAACAGCTACTTGTTGGTAAATCAGTGTTGGAACAGTGGGAGGCATTCAAAGAGGAGATCCGGAAGGCATAGACCAAACATGTGCCCTTAAAGAAAAAGGATGGGAATAATAATTCTAGAGCCCCCTGGATGTCGAGGGACTTGCAGGGGAGGATAAAGAAAAAAAGGGATGCTTATGTCATATACCAATGGCTAAATACTATAGAATCTTTAGAGGAATATAGAAAGCTAAGAGGCAAAATTAAAAAGGATATTGGGAATGTTAAGAGAGCTAGATGTTCTATAAATATATTAAGAGTAAGAGGGTAACTAAATAAATGGTAGGGCCTATTAGAGATCTGTGTGTGGAGGCGGAAGATGTTGATAATGTTCTTAACGAATACTTTGCATTTGCAGATACTGCTATCGAGGAGGAGTGTGATATTCTGGATGAAATAAATATAGTGAGAGGAAGTTTAGCAGCTTTGAAAGTAGCTAACTCCCCAGGCCCGGATGAAATTCATCCCAGGCTGTTGAGCGAAGTAAGAGAAAATAGCAGAGGCCTTGACATCATTTTTCAGTCCTCTTTGGATCTTGGCATAGTGCCGGAGGATTGGAGGATGCTAATGTAGTGCCCTTTTTTAAGAAGGAGAAAGGGATAGGCCGAGTAATTACAGGCTGTCAGCCTAACCTCAGTGGTGGGAAAATTATTGGAAAAAATCCTGACAGACAGGATAAATCTACATATGGAAAGGTGGGTGGGTGGGGTGGCTTGAAAAAAGAGGGAAAAAAAAGAGAACCAGGGGACACAGTCTAAGGATAAGGGGGAAGCCATTTAGGACTGAGATGAGGAGGAATTTCTTCACCCAGAGAGTGGTGAACCTGTGGAATTCTCTACCACAGAAAGTTGTTGAGGCCAATTCACTAAATATATTCAAAAAGGAGTTAGATGAAGTCCTTACTACTAGGGGAATCAAGGGAGATGGTGAGAAAGCAGGAATGGGGTACTGAAGTTGCATGTTCAGCCATGAACTCATTGAATGGCGGTGCAGGCTAGAAGGGCCGAATGGCATACTCCTGCACCTATTTTCTATGTTTCTATGTTTCTATGTAAGGATTAATTGGGGACAGTCAGCACGGATTTGTAAAGGGACGATCGTGTTTGACTAATCTGATTGAATTTTTTGAGGAGGTAACCAAGAGGGTCGTTGAGGGTAGTGCGTATGATGTAGTGTATATGGACTTTAGCAAAGCTTTTGATAAGGTCCCGCCTGGTAGACTGGTCACGAAGGTTAAAGTCCATGGGAACCAGGGCAAAGTGGCAAATTGGATCCAAAATTGGCTTGGAGGTAGGAAGCAAAGGGTAATGGTTGATGGATGTTTTTGTGAGTGGAAGGATGTTTCCAGTGGGGTTCCGCAGGGCTCAGTACTGGGTCCCTTGCTTTTTGTGGTATATATCAACAATTGAATATAGGGAGTATGATTAAGAAGTTTGGAGACGACACTAAAATTGTCTGTGTGGTTGATAATGAAGAGGAAAGTAATGGGCTGCAGAAGGATATCAATCTACTGGTCAGGTGGGCAGAGCAGTGGCAAATGGGATTTAATTCAGAGAAGTGTGAGGTGATGCACTTTGGGAGGGCTCATAAGGAAAGCGTGTACGCATTAAGCGGGAGGCCACTTAATAGTGTAGATGAACAAAGGGACCTTGTACTGCTTATCCACAGAACTCTTTTTGGTCGGATAACAAAATAACATTAAATCAAATGCCCCCGCAATCTGGGGGACACTCCAAACATTTTTCAAACTGCCCTTTTTTTGTTTTTTTGTTTGGTTTTTTTTGACTTTTTAAAAAAAAAAAAAATATTTTTTGGGCCATAAAATCATTAATTCTACAAGTGCCCCCTATAAAAGGGGAGGGGGACACTAAAACTGGCAATTAAAACAAATCAAACTGTAAAATAAATAAAATCAAATTAAAATTTGGTTGCCGGGGGTAACGATGCACTCCAGTCCCTCTGGCGCCCACCTCTCGCGGAAGGCCGCGAGCGTACCGGTGGACACCGCGTGCTCCATCTCCAAGGACACCCTGGCGCGGAAGAGAGGCAGGCAGTTAGGCTGAACGACCCCCTCGACCGCCCGCTGCCTGGATGGCACCCTTGGCCGTGCCCAGGAGCAGTCCTACGAGGAGGCCCTCGGACCTACCCGCTCCCCTCCGCACAGTGTGCCCAAAGATCAGGAGTGTGGGACTGAAGTGCAGCACTACTTATCCATAGATCCCTGAAAGTTGCAGGCCAGGTGGATAAACATAGAAACATAGAAACTAGGTGCAGGAGAATTCCACAGGTTCACCACTCTCTGGGTGAAGAAATTCCTCCTCATCTCGGTCCTAAATGGCTTCCCCCTTATCCTTAGACTGTGTCCCCTGGTTCTGGACTTCCCCAACACTGGGAACATTCTTCCTGCATCTAACCTGTCTAACCCCGTCAGAATTTTAAACGTTTCTATGAGGTCCCCTCTCATTCTTCTGAACTCCAGTGAATACAAGCCCAGTTGATCCAGTCTTTCTTGATGGGTCAGTCCCGCCATCCCGGGAATCAGTCTGGTGAACCTTCGCTGCACTCCCTCAATAGCAAGAATGTCCTTCCTCAGGTTAGGAGACCAAAACTGTACACAATACTCCAGGTGTGGCCTCACCAAGGCCCTGTACAATTGTAGCAACACCTCCCTGCCCCTGTACTCAAATCCCCTCGCTATGAAGGCCAACATGACATTTGCTTTCTTAACCGCCTGCTGTACCTGCATGCCAACCTTCAATGACTGATGTACCATGACACCCAGGTCTCTTTGCACCTCCCTTTTCCTAATCTGTCACCATTCAGATAATAGTCTGTCTCTCTGTTTTTACCACCAAAGTGGATAACCTCACATTTATCCACATTATACTTCATCTGCCATGCATTTGCCCACTCACCTAACCTATCCAAGTCGTTCTGCAGCCTCATAGCATCCTCCTCGCAGCTCACACTGCCACCCAACTTAGTGTCATCCGCAAATTCGGAGATACTACATTTAATCCCCTCGTCTAAATCATTAATGTACAGTGTAAACAGCTGGGGCCCCAGCACAGAACCTTGCGGTACCCCACTAGTCACTGCCTGCCATTCTGAAAAGTCCCCATTTACTCCTACTCTTTGCTTCCTGTCTGACAACCAGTTCTCAATCCATGTCAGCACACTACCCCCAATCCCATGTGCTTTAACTTTGCACATTAATCTCGTGTGGGACCTTGTCGAAAGCCTTCTGAAAGTCCAAATATACCACATCAATTGGTTCTCCCTTGTCCACTCTACTGGAAACATCACCACATCAACTGGTTCTCCCTTGTCCACTCTACTGGAAACATCCTCAAAAAATTCCAGAAGATTTGTCAAGCATGATTTCCCTTTCACAAATCCATGCTGACTTGGACCTATCATATTACCTCTTTCCAAATGCACTGCTATGACATCCTTAATAACTGATTCCATCATTTTACCCACTACCGATGTCAGGCTGACCGGTCTATAATTCCCTGTTTTCTCTCTCCCTCCTTTTTTTAAAAAGTGAGGTTACATTGGCTACCCTCCACTCCATAGGAACTGATCCAGAGTCAATGGAATGTTGGAAAATGACTGTCAATGCATCCACTATTTCCAAGGCCACCTCCTTAAGTACTCTGGGATGCAGTCCATCAGGCCCTGGGGATTTATCAGCCTTCAATCCCATCAATTTCCCCAACACAATTTCCCGACTAATAAGGATTTCCCTCAACTCAGGTAGTTAAGAAGGCATACGGAATACTTGTCTTTATTGGCCGAGGCATTGAATATAAGAGCAGGGAGGTTATACTTAAATTGTACAATACTTTGATTAGGCCACAGCTGTTGTACTGCGTGCAGTTCTGGTCGCCGTATTATAGAAAGGACGTGATTGTACTGGAGAGGGTGCAGAGGAGATTTACTAGGATGCTGCCTGGAATGGAGAATTTTAGTTATGAGGACAGATTGGATAGGCTGGGTTTGTTCTCATTGGAACAGAAGTGGTTGAGAGGAGACCTCATTGAGGTGTACAACATATTGAAGGGCCTGAACATCATGGATAGTAAGGGCCTATTTCCATTGGTGCAGGGGGCATAGTTTTAAGGTGGTTGGTGGAAGGTTGAGAGGGGATTTGAGGTGGGGCTTCTTTACGCAAGGGCTTGTGGGGATGTGGAACTCACTGCCTGGAAGAGTGGTGGATGCAGAAACCCTCACCACTTTTAAGAGATGCAGGGTTACAGACCTAGAGCTGGTAATTGGGATTAGACTGGATGACCTTTTGTTGTTTGTTGGACGGAGCAGATATAATGGTAAGTACTGCAGGGAATAGAATACGGCCAGGGTGATCACCTGGACTAGTTTCGATCGCCTGGATGGGTCAGAGAGGAATTTTCCCAAAATTTTTTTCTCCCTAAATTGGCCTGGGTTTTTATCTGGTTTTTACCTCTCTCAGGAGATTACATGGCTCAGGTTTGGGTGGAGTGTAGAATGTTTCAGTGTAAGGGGTGTCGCAGTTGTGTGAGGCGGACTGGTTGGGCTGGGTGCTGTTTGCCATTCTGCCATTGTTCGTTGTTCATAGGTTTATGAATAACCTTCAGGGCTGCTGACCGAGGGCCGTGTGGCTCTTTGTCAGCTGGCATGGACACGATAGGTCGAAATGGCATCCTTCTGCGCTGTGAATTTCTATGTTTTTGTATCAATTCAGAAAAAAATTGTAGGAAGTACATGTAAGCTACTGTCTCACATGGAATGTTGGGGCAGGTCTTGTATGCAGGAAAGGGGAAGAATCGGTAAGTGTTATGTGATTACAGTATTTGCATGTTAAAGTGCCGGGGAAGCGTAGATAGAAACAGGGTATGTTGGAGGGAATTGTCCTTTCAGAAATTAGAGGGAATGAGAAGCTTTGCTTAGTGGTGGGATCACATAAATGCCTGTCTAAGCACTAATCATTTTCATAACCTTGGTGACAGTGCACAATATAAATGCAAATAGCTAGCTTAAAGCATGGTGATTTATCTAGAATCTAATGGCAGAGAATGATGTGGCAGATGCAGATGCAGGTATTGGTGTTGATTAGGCAATGTAAGGGTAAGTTCAGTGAGGCTGGGCACCTCACTAGGTGGGGGTACGAGTGAGAGAATCGAAGCTATGATATCTCTGACCCTCATTACCATCTAGCAAGCCTCAGTACTGGGAGTCTAGCTTTGCCGATTTTGCCCAGAGAAATCGAGATTAATCTCCAATTTTTTTTGCTAGTTATTGCCATTTATACTGTGTATTGTTACCTGTGAAGATTATCGGTGCTTAAATAGAGGATTGAATTCACTATAGTAGATTTTTCCATTCAGCAGCGTTTTGGTACGAATCGTTATTCATCTGAAAAATCTAAGTGCATCAGCTTTGCTCAGTTGATAGCACTCAGTGCTCTGAATCAAAAAAGCACTCTTCCCTCAAAGTCAGAAAGTTGTAGGTTCAAACCCCACTCCAAGACGAATACACACAAACTAGACTGGCACTGCAGTACTGAAGCATACTGCATTGTCGGAGATGCTCTCCTTTGGGTAGGAAGTTAAACTGAAGCTCCATTTAGGTGTACATTCAAGGTCTCACTCGAAGGCGAGCAGGGAGTTTCCTGAGTTGGCCAACATTTACCCTATAGCCAAGACCACCAAAAAAGTTTAACTGTTCATTCATTTCTTTGCTGTTTGTGGGATCCTGCTGTGTGCAAAATGGGCGCTATATTTGTCTACATAACACTCACTGAACCTTAAAACAATTCCATACATGAGTGCTTCTGAGATATAATGAGGTACTATATAAATGCATGCCACATTATGCACATTTTCAAATGTCTTCATTTATGTAGATACCTGAACAAATTTTGAATATATATATATATATATATATTGTTATTAGAAGCGTCTGCTAGCATGGGAGCAGGATTGAATGCAAATCGGGGAAGACTAGAGGGAGAAAATCTCTTAACTGCCAGAATAGCCTTGATTTCCGAACCTTTTAGTTTGCCCAAGATGCACTCGACTCCCTTTTGACTTAGCTTTCTTTCTCTCACTCTCAGTACTGTTTTGATGTTGGCATGAGCACAGATTTACTACTCCAGTAACTTCTTAAATGCTTCACTGCATAGTTTCCCACTAAATACCCAACTTCAGATGTGACTTTGGGTTGTCAAATAGTGGGTACTTTTTCTTAATGAACATTCTTAATTCAGTCATGCATCTTTTAACCCGGATGTGCCAGCTTGATGGCTTGAAACAATTCTTGTACTTGATTGCATCAAACCTTAAGGGATTTTTTCTCAACAGTCTTGTGTTTCCTTTTGAAAATCATCCATTTGTGTCTCTGATCATTTCAAAAATGGGCTGCCAGGAAATCTTCTGTGTATCTGGTTTCCTTTCTAACAGTGGCCCCTTGGGAGACGTTGTCCATGTAGCAATAATACTTCAGTTACCATACAGAAGTGAAAAAGGTTAGTACAACAACTCTGTCTAAGGTGAATATATAGAACTGGTGTATTGTATAGTTTTGTTTACAGAAGAGCAAAATTGTTCACTTCATTACTGCTAACTATTAAAGTTGCATGTAGATGGTTTGCTTTTATTAAGGCCAGAAAAAGGGCACCTTTAAACTTCTCAATTATGTTTATAATCATGTTGGATGAGCACTTGCTGTTTCATTGATTAACTAGCTGGATATTATCTTCATTCGCACTTCATGTTGTCAGCTGACCAGAGTGGCATTGGTGGACATCACGGAGAGCTTTCCTGTTTGTTCTCTTGCATAGGAAGATGCAATGAGAAACGAATACAGAAAAAAATATTGGTCCCTTGGATTTCACAGACAGCAAACCCCCAATTTCCAGCTGCCACATGTAGGAAGGAACTGGTGAGCATAGGCTAGATACTTATCCTGTGGGAGAGTTGAACCTTCCTTATCCGGCACCTTCGGGACCTGGCCAGTGCCGAATAAGGGATTTTGCCGGATGAAGGGAGGTCATGAATTTGCAACCCACTCTCAGCCTCAAGCCACTTCGGGGCCCACCAGCCCGCTGACACCTCTGAGCTTACACACAAGGTTCACACTTGGCTCTACTGAGCATAATGGGTTAGACAGGGTGAGAATTAATTTGATTTGTCCCTGTGCCAGTGTGGGGAGACTCTAGGAATGACTCCGGGAGTGGGACCAGCAGCAACTGGATTCATGCTGGAGCAGCAGTTCCTCGTCCCCTTCCCCATTGACCCTTACACCAGCCCTGGGCACAGCACAGGGGGACGATGCTGATCGACATCTCACACATCCACTGCTGGTTGAGGAGCCAGCACCACGCAAAAGGAAGGTGAATCAACGGTGTTGGCGGGCTCCGAGGTGGAAATGGCCAAGTTTTTTTTTTTACATTGATGTTCTTCGAGGATTTTGACTGGCCACGTTCTGTGCATGCGCCACTCGGCGGTCGGGAATGGTCCCGAACGAGGGATAGTGCTGGGTAAGGGAGTCCCGGATAAGAGAGGTTCAACCTGTAGGAGACTAGTCAGTTTAGACAACTCCCCATACATCTGTAGCAGTGTTAGCTGCATCTGCAGGGACAATTACTCAGCAGCCGCAAATTTTTAGATTGAAGCCTCTGATGATTGCTAAAGTTGACAAATTATACCTTGCAGAGTCGTCACTGTTCTTGGCTATGATGTGTTAAGCTATAAATTAATTGAAGTTGTTCAAGATGCTTGATATTAACAGATGTAATTAAAATGCTGTCAAACAAAAATTGTTTTTGAAGGACTTTAGTTTGCAATGTATAAGTAATGCTACAGGCATTGATTTCATTTAACAGTGAGACACATTTGGTGTTGGAATATTTTCCTTTACAACCAATATATGTACATTTATTTTTGTAATATTTTTATCTGTAAGCATTACTATAGCTTCATTTCTTTTGGACTGAATTGAACTTAGTCAATACATAAAAATAGTAACCAATCTAGTACCTGTACCTATAACAGCAGTTGGCAGTGCCATTTCAGAATGGACCCTCTTATGAGAATATGGAACAAATACATATTCGTTGAAAAATAGTTTTGTAAAAACTGGCAAATTTAGATATAGCAAGAGTTGATTTAGACAGAAATGTTGGGCAAATTTTGACTATAAATAGAAGGATAGTGTGCCTGCTGCCTTAATTTTGAAAGGGATTTTTGATTTGGACCCTAACTTTATAAATGTTGCTTTCTGTTTTGTGAGCAAAGGTAAGAATTATGTATTGTTTGAATTCTGGTTTTATATATGGCAGTTCTGTATGGGCGAATAAAGACACAAGTTCAAGCTCTTTATAAAGAAAGCTTCCCCAATGTAGGCAATGCACTAGGTGTTTAGTAAAAGAAAACTGTACATGCTCCTTGCGTAGAGTACTCCAGCTTTGTACCTTGTAGTAGCCGTTGTCTGGTGATGTACTTGACCATTTTGTAGAATCCAAATCACTCAGTTTGGTGAAGAAGACCATTCAGTAAATATATCACTGGTAATGTATACATAAAATAAAAGTAAAGATGTAATATTTGTGATAAAATATCTGGCAAAATTTGTTTCCTGCCAAAATGCATCACTTTGTGATATATTGAAAGTAATTCCTCTTTAAACAAGTTTGGACATTTCATGAGACTGGTACCTCTTTAAGATGTCATTTGTTTCTAAATAGATGCCCAATTATTCAGTGGGAGACCCAGATAGTTGTAAAAAAACGTTTCCCATTGCAATAATTTGATATAGCACCTTTAATGACCATTGGACGTTCCAAAGTGCTTTACAGCAATGAAGTACTTTTTGAACTGTAGTCAGTGTTGTAATGTAGGAAACGCGCCAGCCAATTTGCACACAGCAAGCTCCCACAAACAGCAATGTGATAATGACCAGATAATTTTTTTTTATTAATGATGGTTGAGGGATAAATATTGGCCTGGACACCGGGGATATTTCAGATTCCAGCATCCGCAGTATTTTGCATTTGTACCGGGGATAACTCCTCATCTCTTCTTCGAAATAGTGTCATGGGATCTTTTCCATTCACCTGAGAGAACAGACGGGTCCTTGGTTTAATGTTGCATCCGAAAGAAGGCACCTGAAACAATGCAGCACTTGCTCAGGACTACACTAGTGTCGGCCTAGATGTTTGTGCACCAGTCTCAGTAACTGTAATGCTCCTACAGTGCAGTTTGCTTACTTTAGTAAAACTAGCACCCAGGGGAAAATCCTCTCAGTATGGAAACAATGTATTGCTGCTAGTTCAGCAATAATTGTTGAGTGTTTCAGTACTGCATTCTGAACCCTGCCCCCTTTGGCCTCCTGTTACTGAGAAATCTGTATATTTATACATAGTTCTTTAGAGAAGTACTGGCAGTTTATAATTGAGGTACAGGATTTCATAACTGTCACTGCTGAGTTAAGAAAGATTCTCCCACGATATGGGCATTATGCTACAGTGGGGAAATCCAATACAGGTTGAACAGTTCGTATCCGGCACCCTCGGGACCTGGCCTGTGCCGGATGAGGGGAGGTCACATTGAATTGGATGGTACAGGTACTGAGCAAGGGGATATCGGGGTGGGCGGGCTGACTGGCTTGGGGCTGGGAGTGCAGCAGAGAGATGGGGGTGGGGTGGATCGCAGGGTCAGCCAGCGCTTGTGGAAGTCGGCACCAAGGAAGGACCTCAATTTGTTCATGTCGGAGCGGCCGAGAATGGTGCTGGATGAGAGATGGTGCCGGATAAGGGAATCCCGGATAAGGGAGGTTCAACCTGTACTGGTTATTACAGAATATTGTATATACCTTGGTGACAGTATCCCCAGGTGATGTATAGGAGCTTCTATGTTTTAGGCACCTGAACAGTTCAGATGTTAACTTGCAATCTTTTATAGTTACCTGAAAATATAGGGACATGTTTTTTTGAAAAAGCAGTTCACCTATTTTCAGTATGAAAAGTTAAATTAATTGAGCATGGAACCATAATGCACACATAATACAGTATAATATAAACATATGGATAAATATTTAGTGAGTCCTATAGATTTGCAGTTTTAACAGTAACCTTTCTGTAATATAAATTAGGGACCATTGATAAATGTTAGTTTTTGCAAGAATATAAAAGAGGGACGAAAGGTGCTATGTGTACAAATTTAAAAAAATCTATACTTTTGAAGTAGGATAAGTATACTCCATGAAGATAATAATTGTAGATGGCCCTTTGATTAGTATCTCCCCATTATCGCTTTACTCACTATATGAAAACAACTTGGTTTCCATGAAGGACCTCTCCTGAAAGCTCACAGTGCTAAATGGTTCTGATTTCAGAGAATGTTTATGTACAATTTGAAGACTGGTCGAAAGCTCTTTTAAGAAGCTTCCAGATGCTCCTAAGATAGATGTAAGCTGAAGTCAGCTATTAGTGACTCAAATTTTGAAGTTAGAATTTTCTGTGTGGATTTTGAGTGTTTCTTTGCCTAGTTTTCAGGTCAGAAATAGAGACGATATTTGCAAATACATGCAGCAGTTGAATCATTGTTTCCACTGTCACAGTGAAGCCAACTGGAAAAAGTCTTTCGAATATCCTTAAAGCAGAGAGGATCTGTAAAGTCATCATCATAGGCAGTCCCTCGGAATCGAGGAAGACTTGCTTGCACCTTTAGCATGAGTTCTTGGGTAGCTGAACAGTCCAATACGAGAACCACAGTCTCTGTCACAGGTAGGACAGACAGTGGTTGAAGGAAAGAGTGGGTGGGGAATCTGGTTTGCCGCACGCTCCTTCCGTTGCCTGTGCTTGATTTCGGCATGCTTTCGGCGACGAGACTCTGAGTTCAGCGCCCTCCCGGATGCACTTCCTTCACTTAGGGCGGTCTTTGGCCAGGGACTCCCAGGTGTTAGTGGGGATGTCGCACTTTATCAGGGAGGCTTTGAGGGTGTCCTTGTACCGTTTCCAGTGCCCACCTTTGGCTTGTTTGTTGTGGGCGAGTTCCGAGTAGAGCGCTTGCTTTGGGAGTCTCGTGTCTGGCGCACGAACTATGTGGCCTGCCCAGCGAAGCTGATCAAGTGTGGTCAGTGCTTCAATGCTGGGGATGTTGGCCTAGACGAGGACGCAAATGTTGGTGCGTCTGTCCTCCCAGGGGATTTGTAGGATCTTGCGGAGACACTTTGGTGGTATTTCTCCAGCGACTTGAGATGTCTACTGTACATGGTCCACGTCTCTGAGCCATACAGGAGGGCGGGTATTACTACGGCACTGTAGACCATAAGCTTGGTGACCGTTTTGAAGGCCTGGTCTTCAAACACAACTGTAAAGTAGTTCAATGTTCATTCTATGGGAGCACTGTAGCATTTAACCAGGCATTACAGAGTCCTGTATTGTCTGGCAAGTCCGTGTTTACTTAATTCTGGGCTTGCTTCAAGAGCATCTCAATTACTGTATTTCATATTTTAAGTGCTACAGAATGAAGGAAGTCATCTGTTACCTTATTCTGCACCAGCTGAAAGAAACTCTGCACAAAGAGATAATAAATTAAACCCAATTTATTGTGCTACAAGTGTTCAATTCATGTGTGCTCTGTGTTTCAGCCTGCTGCTTCCCCTAGATAGTGATGTATGTTTTCTGTACTTCTAATGTCTTTTCCCAATGGCAGAACTAAGTGAGGAGGCTGGCTGCTGCATGTCAGTGGCAGCCTCCTGGAATTCAGGTGGTCGCCTGCCACCTTATCTTGGGTCATTAGATAGCTCTGTTACTACTTACACCATGTTTGATGCTTCAGTGGCTGCCTCGTCTTGCTTGCTTTCTGTCCCCATTTTCTACCACTTGAATTTGATGGTGGGAATGGGCTATAGGGTCCAGAGTGGCATTGCTTTAAGAGGCAGAAACCACATCTGTGCTGACTCCAGGCATGCCTCTGCTAAAGGGGACTCCCATAGCATTTCCAGCAATCTGCATGGAGCAGATGTTTGGGCAGCAATGAGGGCATAAGCACATTCTATTCCAATCATCCAGCATGTTGAAATGGGAGAGGACAGCCTCTTGGGAGATTGGAGCCGAAAACCCATAGTCGTAGTCTGAGTGTTCACCAGAGGTAATCTAATTTTGCTTGGGGCCACTGCCACTGGCTGCTCTGTAGCAGATGGCCCTAGATTTGCCCATGCACCATGGTTCACTGCAGTTCTGCTAAATTATCGTTCGTCATTGCACAGATGCGTGTGATGGGCTCATCCGCAGTTGCAGGAAGTTTGTGCATTCTAATGACCACAAAAATGTTGGTGTTGAAATAGCATTTTTTTTTTAAAAGTGCTGCGTTTGTACTAATCCCAGGACTCTGCAGCTGAGGAAGGATACAGACTTGCTTTTCAGAATGTTCTTGCTCCTCCACTGCCACCATTTGCTCCTGCTCACTGCGGTTCTGTGCATCACCGAGTGCACCCACCTCAGGCTGACTCCCAAATTCACTGAGGCAGATGTAGCTATGCTGGCACTTGTGATGGGTGAAATGAGTAACACAAGGTACTGGCTGCTTAGAGTTGCAGCTGCTGCTTGTGACGCATCTGTAGAAAGCAAAGAGAAATAATTGTTAGACTGTTGACTTCATGACACCTCTTTAAAATGTATGGGGCAACTTTAACTATTGGGCAGTAGGTTGGTAGACTTTGTGGCTGACCCTCCGGGTATTGTGTTGTGTATAATTTAGCCAACGTCTCTACATATATTTGAGTTGAGACACCGAGACCCGCTCCAGTTTAAATGGCTGGGCCTCATTTAACTAGGGCCACCGAGCTGTCTGCCCTAAACTGGCATCCAGAGGCAGCTCACAGGGTTTGCGCAGGCACAATATTGGGCAACAAGGTAAGTCATTGTGGTGTGTGTTTGGGGAACGCGAAAGTCGAGGGTGCGAGGAAGGTGGGGGGTGATCCAAGGCTGTCAGAGTCTCAAACTATTTTCCATGTAGTCTGGCTGAACACTCCTGGTATGCCTGGTCCCACAAACATACTTTTTTTTTTAATTAAACTTTCATTTTAGGACCTCTGTTTCTGGTCCAAAAGCATCTACTGAATGAAGTATCCATGGTGGATGCACTGCCCACTAGGCCATAAAAATGGCTGTAAGAGTCCTATCATATATGTAACGGGCCCCTGATTAGCCTAAATTCATGAGGCTCCTACCTGAGTCAGACTTTCACATTTCCTTTGGAGACCCCTATATTGTTACTAAAGTTTACACTCTAGTATTGGAAGTGAATTGTGTAGAGGATAATTTGAATTTAACTTGCTGGATGGGAAACCCATAGGAACACTGGTTTTACACTCTCCCCAATATTACTCCATTGACTTCAGGTGGGTTAGTTTAAAATGACCCTCATGCTTCAGAAGGCACTGGGAGTCCAAAAACTTATTGTGTTGTGTATAATTTAGCCAACGTCTGTACATATATTTGAGTTGAGACAGCAAGCAGTACACTGAGCATAAAGTGAAGGATGAGGGCATGACTGGGGAAGAGCTGCTAAAACAATCGCAGTATAAATAAGACCTCCTAACTGAAAGATGAAATCACAACATTTCCCCCACATCTAAACCTTTTTCAACATTCCCATTGGTGCTCTCTGATATTTTAAAGAAGCTTTGGCTGGGCAGTTCCTTGGAACTGCTTGCATTCTGCTGCTTTTATTTTGCTGGAAGTGCGAAAATTAGGTTTCTGCCGCACTTGAGCAAAATAACACGATCAAAGTGGAGCAGACTTTATGTTGAATTTTAATACCCATTTTATTTTTTTAAAAATCTGTTGATATACTAAGCTACAAATAGCAATATTTTCTTGAGGCAAGAACGTAGAACTAAATAAAGAGATGTTGCAAGAGAATCCTTTAGGAATTTGTCTATGGACTGTCTGAATTTATGGTTCAGGAAAAGGATTTTGGCAAAGAAGCTCAAAAGGATATAAGCTTTTACTAAGTTACATTTACAATTGCTTGCTTTATTAGTACATACTAGAATAACATATGAAGGTTTCTTTGCGTTGCTTAATTCCCATATGCTGGTTAATGTGGCCTTCTAAAATCTCCATTTAGAGACTAACTTCCCAGCTCCATTAAAATATCTGGATTCCAAGCTCCAGAAATCAAAAACATGCCAATTTGTTTGTTTCTAACTGAAAATAAATTTATATTTTATATTTTAAAAATCATTCAAAAATATTTTAACTTCTCAGAGTGCAACACCCTTTCTTGGAACATCTGTTAACATCCTGGGGGCATCTCTATTTATTTCCATTCAATGTTTCTTTGTGAAAGCAACTGTCTTCATTGTCCATCTATGTTAAATGCTTTTAATCTGCTATTTTCTGGGTTTTAATGTTGGTAATGTGCTTTGGTTTCACATTTTGGTAGATTGTTAATAACTTGCATAAGCTAATAACTTACAGAAAGAATGAAATGCTTTGTTTAGCATGGTACTCTACATTTGTGCAGAGATTGGTTCACCTGAAAACTGCAGAATATGGTCCCAAAAATGGCTCGAGTAGCAAGCTGAAATTTGCAGATGTCTTATTCTTTCAAATAATCTGCTTTTGTTGTTTCTCTGGTGACTGTATGATAAGTGCCCTGACTAGTCCCTTTGCCTTTCTTAGATTACATATTTGAAGTACAAATGGCTTGCCCATGGGAATATGTTCATCGAAAATTCAGTCCAAGTAAAATGCTTTTCCCTATCATATGACTATATATTCTGTACAGCGAGTAGACTAGGTTTATGGAACTGGATGTTTTTCATGTGAATTCTATTAATAGTGTGAACTGACAGTGTAGAATGTGTTATATAATCCTAAGAGTTATAAACTAACCATTAAGACTTTTTAACCAACATTTTAATATACATTTTTCTGCAATGCTCGTCACATACTGAAAGTGGTCTTGGTGGAGGATAAAAATGGAACTGAAGATAAGGGAGAGGAAAAAGTGAAAATTTATGTAAATGAAAGCATAGCCAAAGGTCTTTAGGAGGCATTTGAAAGCAGGGAGGGAGGTGACAAGGTATAGGTAGTTAGGATGGGAATTCCAGAGGACAGGCATGGTGACTGAAAGAGTGGCTGTCCAGGGTGGAGCAGAGGGAGTGAGAAGTCAGCAGGAAGCCACGGTCTGAGGAGTGAAGGAGGTTGGAGGACATCACTTGAGGTAGTGGGAGGGATTTGAAGGCAAAGGCAGTGATCTTGAAATTCAATTTGTTGTGACATGGGTGAGGGGGTGGTGATGGGGCAGTGGTAAGGATAATGTTGATGGAAGTGCAGAACTTTGTGAGGGAGGGGATGTGAATCACAATTTCCGAAATGTGTTCTAGTTTGTGGAAGTGGGGTGGGGGCGTTAGGACAAATGCTTGAAATGCTAAGCTTCGACATGAAAAAGATGTAGATTAGGGTTTCAGCAGCAATGGATTGGACAGAAGTAGGTGATGTTTTGGAGGTGAAATAAAACGGTCTGAAATTAAATTATTTCTCCAAAGGGGGGTGGGTCGCGTTCTCACGTTCTGGAGTTTAGATCAGGGCCTTATGATTAGCAGGTGTATAAATTGGTAACCGTTTTTGTGCGGGGCTTCCTCATTTGCCCCAATATCCTGATTTGATATCTAGAACTTTAGGTTTTCATCTTTAGCACCAGGTCACCCGGGCGGAGCGTAGAAACAAAAGGGTGGTTGACGTGCCTGTTAGATAACCTGTCTGGTTTTTGTTCCATTACTTTAAATAGAAGAGTGATTAGGCAGGTTTTGTTGGGGATGTGCAGTTCTCCCCGCTGGAATTTCCCCTCGGCCCAGGTGATGCTTCACACCCAGGAGGTTGAGATGAAACTCTACCCTTTTGTGTCTGTACCAAGCAATTGTAAACTGATTTTCTCTAATGAATCTGTCTTCCAGGAATAATTTATAACCATGACAACGGAACCGGGTTCAGACTCTGAATCAAAGCAGGACCAAGAACAGAAGGAAGCTTCTGAAAAGAAAGAGGCAGCAGCGGAAGAACAGCAGAGTGCTGAGCATCATCAGGCAGACGGCCTAGACGGAACCCCTGCAAGAATCGGCAATTCTGAGACGAAGGACCAGGCATGTCACATTTTTACATGGCCCCTTTCGATAAGTTAAGTTAGATGACAGTCAATTTAAGACTTCAAAGTTCTCCATAACAATTGTACATCTCTGTCTGGCATAAAAATAAAACGGGGAAGGTGGCTCAATCGTGGCTAACATGGGAAATTAGGTATAGTGTTAAATCCAAGGAAGAGGTATATAAATTGGCCAGAAAAAGCAGCAAACCTGAGGACTGGGAGAAATTTAGAATTCAGCAGAGGAGGGTTCAATTAGGAGGGGGATAATAGAGTATGAGAGTAAGCATGCAGGGAACATAAAAACTGACTGCAAAAGCTTCTGTAGATATGTGAAGAGAAAAAGATTAGTGAAGACTAATGTAGGTCCTTTGCAGTCAGAATCAAGTGAATTCATAATGGAGAACAAGGAAATGGCAGATTAATTGAACAAATACTTTGGTTCTGTCTTCACTAAGGAAGACACAAATAACCTCCCGAAAATACTCTGGGACCGAGGGTCGAGCGAGAAGGAGGCACTGAAAGAAATCCTTATTAGTCAGGAAATTGTGTTTGGGAAATTGAAGGGATTGAAGGCTGATAAATCCCCAGGGCCTGATAGTCTGCATCCCAGAGTACTTAAGGAAGTGGCCCTAGAAATAGTAGATGCATTGGTGGTCATTTTCCAACATTCCATGGACTCTGGATCAGTTCCGATGGATTGGAGGGTAGCGAATGTAACCCCACTTTTTTTAAAAAAAGAGGGAGGGAGAAAACACGGAATTATAGACCTGTTAGCCTGACATCGGTGGTGGGGAAAATGCTGGAATCGATTATTAAAGATGTAATAGCAGCGCATTTGGAAAGCAGTGACCGGATCGGTCCAAGTCAGCATGGATTTATGAAAGGGAAATCATGCTTGATAAATCTTCTAGAGTTTCTTGAGGATGTAACTAGTAGAGTGGATAAGGGAGAACCAGTGGATGTGGTGTATTTGGACTTTCAAAGGCTTTTGACAAGGTCCCTCACAAGAGATTAGTGTGCAAAATTAAAGCACATGGTATTGGGGGCAATGTATTGACGTGGATAGAGAACTGGTTGGCAAAGAGTAGGAATAAACGGGTCCCTTTTCAGAATGGCAGGCAGTGACTAGTGGGGTACCGCAAGGTTCAGTTCTTGGACCCCAGCTATTTACAATATATATCAATGATTTAGACGAAGGAATTGAATGTAAGATCTCCAAGTTTGCAGATGACACTAAGCTGGATGGTAGTGTGAGCTGTGAGGAGGACGCTAAGAGGCTGCAGGGTGACTTGGACAGGTTAGGTAAGTGGGCAAATGCATGGCAGATGCAGTATAATGTGGATAAGTTAGGTTATCCACTTTGGTGGCAAAAACAGGAAGGCAGATTATTATCTAAATGGTGACGGATTAATAAAAGGGGAGGTGCAACGAGACCTGGATGTCATGGTACATCAGTCATTGAAAGTAGACGTACAGGTAGAGCAGGCAGTTAAGAAAGCAAATATCATGTTGGCCTTCATAGCGAGAGGATTTGAGTATAGGAGCAGGGAGGTCTTACTGTAGTTGTACAGGGCCTTGAGTATTGTGTGCAGTTTTGGTCTCCTCATCTGAGGAAGTACATTCTTGCTATTGAGGGAGTGTAGTGAAGGTTCACAAGACGGATTCCCGGGATGGAAGGACTGACATATGAAGAGAGACTGGATCGACTAGGTTTGTATTCACTGGAATTTAGAAGAATGAGAGGGGATCTCATAGAAGCATATAAAATTCTGACGGGATTGGACAGGTTGGATGCAGGAAGAATGTTTCCGATGTTGGGGGAAGTCCAGAATCAGGGGTTATAGCCTAAGGATAAGGGGTAAGCCAAATAGGATTGAGATGAGGAGAAACTTTTTCACCCAGAGTGTGGTGAATCTGTGGAATTCTCTACCACAGAAAGTTGTTGAGTCCAGTTTGTTGGATATATTCAAAAGGGAGTTAGTTGTGTCCCTTACGGCTAAAGGGATCAGCGGGTATGGAGAGAAGGCAGGAATGGGGTACTGAAGTTGCATGATCAGCCATGATCATATTGAATGGTGGTGCAGGCTCGAAGGGTGAATGGCCTGCTCCTGCACCTATTTTCTATGTTTTCTATGTTTCTATAATACTCGACTGTGGAGCCACTGTAATTACACTAAAAGTGAGCAGAAAATGTGCTGAATTTAGATCACAGTTGAATTTAAAACTGAAATTCAGACTCGTGCTGATGCCATGTTACTGAAATATCTGAGTTTGGTGGTGTTTAGGGCCGTGAGCATGTGCTATGGAATCCAGGTTGTCAAATTAGTGAGGTTCTCGCTGTGATTCTTATTTTCTCAAATCGGGAATGACTTGCTTCCACGCCAAAAACGGATGAGTTCAATGAGTTCACAGGTGTTTCAATGAAGGACCTAATATTCCAGGTCCCGAACTGCACATTGAAGGGTGAAAGATGCCTGTGCGTGGATTTTATTTAACGTGTGGTGGCCATTGCACACCAGCCACCACACGGGCTTGGTCCAGTGACAAGGGTTAATCAAGATGGCGAGACCAGCTCTGCTGCATGGACCTAGTGTGCACACACACTGCAACGTGGGCTGGCCCGTGCTGCTCCTGGGCCCTTGCCTCTCCTGGGCCCCGATCACGTCGCTCTGCAATCTCTCACTGCTCCCTCGCCCTGACCTCGCCTACACTCCAGTCACCGACCTGAATTATGGTGACGTCCAATCCAGTCGCCCTCTTACTACTGTTGTCCTCCTGCACCAGCTCACGCTGCTCCCTGGAGTGGTATGCCGAGTCAAACACTCCAATCTGCTAGCTCGTTGCTTCACTGATTGCCAGCCAGCTACTGACCTTGGTGTTTCCCTTTCCAATTAGAAAGAATGGCTATCCCTTGGATGGATGGGTACATCAACTGAGCCACAAATGTTAGAACAGGGGTGAAGGCCACAATCCCAACTGTTGCCTAGAAGATAGTTTAATGATAAAGGGATGTTCTTGAAGTGGGATGCAAGAATAATCAATTTAAAAAAAAAAAAATCTTATTTTCATAACATGGTCTACACTATCACCAGTAAATGGAGTATAGGTATCATCACAAATTATGAAATGAGGGTTATCTATTAGAAATTTAAAAAATTATGAAGGGTTTAAATAGAATGAATAGGGAAAGACTATTTCCTCGAGTTAGGGAATCAGTGACAAAGGCTCAACAATTTAAAATTGTTACTTAGCAAGTAGAGAGAGAGATTGCATCTTTTAAGGGCAAAGTGGATGAACAATTGAAGCAGCTGATGATACTGGACGATTGGGGGGGGAAGAGTAGGGCGATGGGAATAATTTTAGCAAAGAACTGGCACAGACACGATGGACCACATGGCCTGTATCTGCTGCACACTTCTATGATTCTCTAAAACACTTTTGTACGCTTTATTTTGAATTAAATAATATAAAATATTTTGCCATTGAAATGTCACTTTAATTTAATCTTAGTAAATTTAGTTTCTGCAATCTTTTTTTAGTTAAATCTTATCTGAGAGTCAAAAGCTGCATGGCACCACATGTTTGTAGTAAGCTTTTAACTGTTGTATGGAACATGTTCTTATGGGACTAATCGATTGATCATATTAGATTGGTGAACGAGAAAAAGAGGCAGACGGAGCTTCTGGTAAACTTACTGTAGGTCAGCAGGAAGATCACCAGACCGAGGACGACAAACTCTCCCAAAAATCCTCTTCCAGCAAGTTATCCAAATCTCCCTTGAAAGTAATAAAAAAGCCAAAGAACATGCTGTGCAAAGTAACCCTTCTGGACGGCTCTGAACACACATGTGAGGTTGAGGTAAGGATAATGACAGCATTCTTGTTAGTAACTTGTTCTGAATTCTTTCTTTTCTGAGTACATGCATAAAAGCTATAGATTGAAATAGTTTACTTTTGCTTCTGTTGTTCACTTGCCTGCTGTTACCTGTTTCAGGCCTTAAATCAGATATTTTGTCAGAATTCCCCCGTTTCATCACTGAAATGAAACAGAGCAGATTAACCATGTCTTTTGGAACTTGCACGTTTTGTTAATTGCCAAAAATGATATTTTATTCCGGTGCAAAATCCAGAATTTCTATTCTGAAGCCCTCCGGCTACTTCTAATGAGCAATTTAAAAACGTAGCGAAAAGGGTGACTGAGATATGCTGGTAAATGTAGAGAAAGAGTACCACAACTTTAATATGCTGCTAGGAAAAATTTGCAATTTTGCAGTGTTAGGTTGCTGACAGCTGGTGCTTTGAGGGATGCTATGTGAAATAGTAAGTCCTCTTGTCGAATATAATATTCCTGTAATATCTGTGTAAACAAGCAGAGGATTTTTTTTCATGACTTTGTATGGTATTTATAAATTTGTTGAACTGTTTTTGAGAATAGGAAATCTATAGGAGACAAATGAGACATTAAGGTGTGTAAATGGCACTCTGATATAAATGAAGTGTTCTCATTAGTGATGAGGACTTTTACTTGACGTTGCATCAGTGGTAATAAGAGCAACATTTTAACATCAACATAACTCTCTCTCTCCTAAATGTGCAAATCATGTAGAACAGTGTTGAGATACAATTGCAGTTGATTAAGCCTGTGGGCATGTTTCCTTCTGTTAAATTATATAACTTTTAATTGTGCAATATGTAGAAAAATGTTTCTAATCATTTTTTGTATCTTCAAATTAATTGAAAAAATTATATTTTCTATACTCTGTTTTTTTTCCCCCCACCCTTCCATGATGATTTGGAATAGTGTAAGAGATAGTTAAAGTGTGAAATTCTGTCCATAACTGGCACCTCCTCCTCCAAAAAAAAAGAAATGCCTTGCTTCAATATCACACTGCTGCTGGTGTCTTGCATTTTTTTTATTCATTCTCTGGATATAGGTGTCACTAGCAAGGTCAGTAATTATTGCCCATACCTAGTTGCCCTTGAGAAGGGGGTGATGAGCCTGCACCCAAATTCACAGCATTCTGGTTAGGAGTCAAACATAACCAGGAAAATGGCTGGAGTGCTCAGGGATTCCAGCCAGATTATTTCACAAGTTGACAGAGATTCAAAGGCTGTGCTATGCCCAGTTGAATGAGCCAGTCAGCTTTCCAGATCAAAATGAAACCTTTGTAAATGTCCAGATACTGAAGATATTTGTTATAGTGTGTACTTGCATTTATATAACGCCTTTCATGGCCTTAGGACATCTCAAATCACTTCATAGTATAGTCATTGCTATAATGTGGGGAAATGCATTGGCCAATTTGAAGACTGAAATGTTCCACAAACTTTAATGAAATAAATGATGGGACTTGTAAAAAGTGAACAGAAATAATCATGGGTAATTTTAACCTCCCATATTGATTGAACGAATGAAATTGGTCAGGGTAGCCGTGAGGAGGAGTGCGTAAGGGACGGATTCCTTGAGCAGTACGTAACGGAGCCAACCAGGGGGCAGGCTATCTTAGATCTGGTCCTCTGTAATGAGAGGATTAATAAACAATCTCCTAGTAAAGGATCCCCTCGGAATGAGTGATCATAGCATGGTTGAATTTTAAACTCAGAAGGAGGGTGATAAAGTTGGATCTCTAACCAGGTACTAAGCTTAAATAAAGGAGACTATGAAGGTATGAGAGCAGAGTTGGGTAAAGTGGACTGGGAAAATAGATTAAAGTGTAGGACGGTGTATATTTAAGGAGATATTTCACAACTCAAGAAAAATATATTCCAGTGAGGAGGAAAGGGTGTAAGAGAAAAGATAGCCATCCGTGGCTAACTGAAGAAATAAAGGACGCTATCCAATTATTTAAAAACAAGGGCATACAAAGTGGTCAAAACTAGTGGGAGGACAAAAGACTGAAGCTTTTAAAAGCCAGCAAAGAATGACTTAAAAAATGATTAAGAAAGGGGAGATAGACTATGAAAGTAAACTAGCACAAATATAAAAACAGATAGCAAGAGTTTCTATAGGTATATAAAAAGGAAAAGAGTGGGCAAAAGTAAATGTTGGTATCTTAGAGGACGAGTAATGGGGAACATGGAGATGGCAGAAATTTTGAACAAATATTTTGTATTAGTCTTTACGGTAGAGGACACTAACAATATTCCGACAGTGGATAGTAAAGGAGCTATTGGAGGGGAGGAACACAATCACAATCACTAAGGAGGTGGTACTCAGTAAGATAATGGGGCTAAAGCCAGATAAATCCCTTGGACCTGGTGGCTTGCATCCTAGGGTCTTAAGAGAAGTAGCGGCAGGGATTGTGGATTCATTGGTTGTAATTTGCAAATTGGAAAACTGCAAATGTAATGCCCCTATTTTTTTTTAAAAAAGGAGGCAGACAAAAAGCAGGAAACTATAGGCCAGTTAGCCTGCCATCTGTGGTTGGGACAATGTTGGAGTCCATTATTAAAGAAGCTGTAGCAGGACATTTGGAAAAGCAAAATTCGGTCAGGGAGAGTGAACATGGATTTATGAAGGGGAAGTCATGTTTTGTGACAAATTTGCTGGAATTCTTTGAGGATGTAACGAAGAGGGTGGATGAAGGGGAACCAGTGGATGTGGTGTATTTGGACTTCCAGCAGGCATTTGACAAGGTGCCACATAAAAGGTTCCTGCACAAGATAAAAGTTCATGAGGTTGGGGGTAATATATTAGCATGGATAGAGGATTGGCTAACGAACAGAAAACAGAGAGTCGGGATAAATGGTTAATTCTCTGGTTGGCAACCAGTAACTAGTGGGGTGCCACAGGGATCGTTGCTGGGACCCCAATTATTTACAATCGATATTAACGACTTGGAAGAAGGAGCCGAGTGTAATGTAGCCAAGTTTGCTGACGATACAAAGATGGGAGGAAAAGCAATGTGTGAGGAGGACACAAAAAATCTGCCAAAGGACATAGACAGGCTAAGTGAGTGGGCAAACATTTGGCAGATGGAATATAATGTCGGAAAGTGTGAGGTCATGCACTTTGACAGAAAAAATCAAAGAGCAAGTTATTATTTAAATGGAAAAAGATTGCAAAGTGCTGCAGTACAGCAGGACCTGGGGGTGCTTGTGCATGAAACACAAAAGGATAGTATACAGGTACAGCAAGTGATCAGGAAGGCCAATGGTATCTTGGCCTTTATTGCAAAGGGGATGGAGTATAAAAAAAGCAGCGAAGTCTTGCTACAGCTATATAAGGTATTGGTGAGGCTACACCTGGAATACTGCGTGCAGTTTTGGTTTCCATATTTACGAAAAGATATACTTGCTTTGGAGGCAGCTCGGAGAAGGTTCACAAGGTTGATTCCGGGGATGAGGGGGTTGACTTATGAGGAAAGTTTGAGTAGGTTGGGCCTCTACTCATTGGAATTCAGAAGAATGAGAGATGATCTTATTGAAAAGTTTAAGATTATGAGGGGGCTTGACAAGGTGGATGCAGAGAGGATGTTTCCATTGCTGGGGGAGACTAAAACTAGAGGGCATGATCTTAGAATATGGGGCTGCCCATTTAAAACAGAGATGAGGAGAAATTTCTTCTCTTGGAGGGTTGTGGATCTGTGGAATTCGCTGCCTCAGAGAACTGTGGAAGCTGGGACATTGAATAAATTTAAGACAGAAATAGACAGTTTCTTAAACGATAAGGGGATAAGGGGTTATGCGGAGCAGGCGGGGAAGTGGAGCTGAGTCCATGATCAGATCAGTCATGATCTTATTGAATGGCGGAGCAGGCTCGAGGGGCCGTATGGCCTCCTCCTATTTCTATTTCTTATGTTCTTATGTTTTTATAATCTGTTTTGATGTTCTTGGTGAGGACTAAATTTGGCCATGACACCAGGAGAACTCCCCTGCTCCCTTTAAATAGTGCCACGGGATCTTCTACATAAACTGAGGTCGCATCTGCCCCCTCAGGTGTAACATCTCATGCAAAAGATGGCACCTCAGACAGTACAGCACTTGCTCAGGTTAGATTATGGGTTCAAGTCTCTAGATTGAGGCTTGAACCCACAACTTTCTGGCTCAGATGTACAAGTACTACCACTGAACCAAAGCTGTCTAACTTATATCGAAAATATATTAGCATGCAGCTCCAGTATGTTATCAAGAGGCCTTCAAAACATTATTTTGCATGATTTAGGTCTTCAAGCTGTTTATTTTGTATGCATTTTTTAAAAATTGCGGCAATGAGTACTTTGGTGCAATTCATTTTCTAAATCTGTTTGAAAACCATTCCACATAGCCCACTGGAGAAAATAGTGGAATTCTGCATTATTCATTAATATTAGTGTGATGCCTAAACATTGCAATCATAAAGGTTGGCTAGTTAAAGGTTGTTACATGATGGAATTTCTGAAAGCAATTAGGAGAGCACAACATAGTGGAAGGATGCCATAACTTTAAGATTAGATGCAAATAATGTGAATTAAATGATCTTTTAATACATTTAAAAATATTTTTTATTCGCATGAATACATTAGCTTCCTATTAACATCACTCCATTCATTTCTAATGCAGCAGATTTAATTGATATTTTACTGGCTGGATTTAGACCTATTTTAGTCAGATGAGGCAGTGTATGAGCTTGTCTATATTTATCCTGCAAGTTTTAAAAATTAGTCTGAGTGAGATTTGCCTTGTGTAGTGGAGGCACTGGCGTTTGTTGAAATGTCCAATCTGTGCCCCATTTTAGAGCTCTGTTACAGACATTAATGCTTTAGGACATCAGGGTTTTTGTAGAGAAAATTACCTTTTTTACTTGAAATAAATTCCGATGTTTCAAGGCAGTACTGTAATTGGTAGGTTTCTTTCACTTTTACCAGGAAAAATTTAGATTTGGGTTCACTGGAATATTGTTGAAAATCTTTGTATTCCTCCAAGGAATTCAGGATGTGTTGCACAGAATATGAGAGAGCTAACTCTGATTTAGAGAAATTTTATTAGAAACCAATTCAAATCCATCAACATTTATTGTCTCGAGAAACCACAGGTGTGTATCATACAACTATCCTTTACTCTGTAACCAAACATAATCCTGACTGCACACTATGTTTGAATTCTGTACTGTTGCTGTCTGAACTAGTTACTTACTACTCTCTGTAAAAGTAGTTCAAGAAAGATGAATAGCCAGCTGCAGTCGAGTGAAATAATAAACAATCCCTCACCTGAGTGTGGTTTTTTATTATAGCTGTCAGAAAGAACCAAAAGATTTCAGCACCAGATGAGAAATAATTACACATGGAAACAATATATGATAGTGTAGTGGCTATGTGACTGAATTTGCAACCCAGAGGTTGAATTCTAATTCCACCATAGAAATTTTTGAAATTGAATTCAATACATTTTGTCATTTATGGGCTGCATCAGGAAAAACGTACCATGAAAACGAGCCCACTGATGTCCTTCAGGAAAGGAACCTTGCCCCCTTTGCCCGGTCTGGTCAACACCTCATTTCAGTCCTACACTATGCAGTTGATTATGTTCTCTGAAGTGGCCTAGCAATGATTCAGTTGTAAAAAAAAAAAAAATAATTGCCATCAAGAAAGCAGCCCACTACTAGTCTCTCAGGGCAGCTAGAGATATGCAATAAATCTGGCCTTGCCAGCATTGTCCTAAGAATAAATTAAAAAAAAATCTAATTTGGCAGTTTGAAGTTGTAGCTGTATCTGGAACGAACACAAGTCAGTGAGAAGGTATGGGTCTTTGAGTCCTGAGTCATTTTCTGTATTGTTCTCTGACTACATTATTAATGTGAGGCCCATATTTAAGGTTTAAATCCATGTTTCCACTAACTTGCAGAATCTCAAGTTGCTGATACCATAAGATCTTGATGTTCTGATTTGCGACTTATCCACAAATGAGGCAGCAGCACTAAAAATAGCCCCCTCTTAATATTCACACCCACAAAATACAAACAGGATAAACCAGCAAATAAGTGAAACCCAAATAGCACTAGCTTGCCTGGGCTTCGATGGCTGGATTGCCTGAGCCTGGGTGCATGTGGCCCCATGGCTGCAATTTGGACACCTCTACTCTATGGTCATTGAATTCTAAATTGGTTCAGACGAGCTTTATGGTTTAACTCTTCAGGATGAATAATATCAGAATTGTATGGAGTAAAATCATTAAGCAACACTCTTAGACTATAATTTTACAAGGAAAAAGACACAGACCAGCCTGATGTTTCTTCTGGGACAGGGATAAAGGTTACTGCCCACAATAAATGTGCCTAGTTGTATTATGCATTTGCACTGCTGCTATTAATGGTCAAAATGCAGTGTGCCAATGCCCCCCTCTCCATGGTATTCTGGCTGTATTTTGTGCCAGAAATACTGATGCTGTCTGGGAGAGGAGAGAAGGATTTGTAAATTGCAGTCCTTAAGCTAGTTGTGGAATGGGTTGTAAGGGCTAGAATTCATTTTTTTGTAACTTACACTGAAGGTCCTGATCACTGAGCTGTGATCCTGGCTCATTGAAGGCTGAACTAGTTACCATTACCACCAGAACAAACACCAATGAGGAAATTCATTTGCCTAACAATCAGTATTCTCACCAGAGGACTTTTGATGGATAATAAAGAAGGTAAAATTGCAAACGAGGACATGGGTTTGAATAGCTTGTGTCCAGGACACAATAGAGCAACATTACAATGATTCAGTAATTTATAGTAAGTAGTGGTTTGGTACAGTGGTAGTACATGGACACACATTCCATATATATAGTTCAGACTGTCAAATGTGCACCAGGTGTAGGAAAGGAACTTGCTCCACAGGGAGGAAAATAATTGGCAGACCAGTCTGTCTGGGCTGATCTTGCACCTGGATTAACAACATAACTGTTGAAGGGTGAGCAGTAAAATGTTTGCCTGCTCTCTTATTCAGGGAATGTACGTTCACCTGAGAGGGAATTTTAACCACCCCCCCCCCCCCACCCCCCAATATTCCCGTTCGGGGATTTTAACGCTTATGGTTTGGGCAGCAGATGAGCAGTCTGCCTAAATTAGGTCAGAGTCTCATTCATATATGCAAATCGGGATCATATTGCGTCAGTCGGACTCCAATGGCCTTTTAACCGCAGGGTGTCCGTCATAGCTGACATGCTGAGTAAAATCTGATCTGCAGGCTGACGAGACTTAAACAGAAGTGTTTAAAAACTTTTCTTTTGTTTGGTTTGGAGGAGCAGGGGTGCTTCTCCAGGTTCCACAGGAAACCCTTGGTCTCCTGCTGCCCAGGCTACCCTCTCGCTTTCCCTCTGCGAGACCCTGCCAAAACCACCTCCGTCAATTACATTCCAGCTGATGGGTGGCCTCCAGGCCATGTGATTTTAACCATCGGCCACCTGCCTCATTCTACTGGTTTCAGGCGGGCAGCTGTCCGGTGGGATGTAAATGAGGCCTGGGAGTTACCATACCCTGCGCCACAAATTGGTGCTGTTGGGGAGGGGGAGAGCGAGTTTGACAGGTCCAATAATAGGGTCTATAATTAAAATGAATTAATTTATTATAGCATTTCTTTGAAAAATGAAATGTCAAGTTGACTTACTCTGCTGATTAGGAACACTGATACTTTGTCATTGACAGGTTTGAAATGCCCAAGTTCAGGACGTGTGATGGCAGTATGACAGATTTTCAAGTGCTAGGATCTGCACATACCGCACCTCATTCTAAAAACAGACATACATAAACTATATATTATAGTTTGCTCCTGATAATTCTATTTTTTTATGCTTCGTAATTTGAATTAAGTAACAGAAATGAGAAAGTAAGAATGAAGTGCTAAAAATTAATCAAATCAGATAAATTGAAGTGGTGACTTTGAATTAAGAGTAGACTATAATCTTTCATACATTTCAGGATGTTTCCTGTTGTTACTCAGTTACAACAGGGTGTATTGAGGTTACCTCTCCCTTCGAGCCCTGTGTACTTTTCAGTTGTAAGCAGCTACTCTAAATAAATGACTGGGTGTGTCTGCTTTGAGAGCGATAGCTGCCCTGTCATTAGTGCTGCAAGTGGGATTACTGCTAGCTCACAAATTAAATGATACTTTATTTCAGTAGTTATGGGCCCAAATTTGCCCAGGAGTTGCTGTTTTTTTTGGAGCAACTTGATTTTTCTGGAGTATCTTAAAAATCCCCATTCTTCCCATTTAATTTGCGCCAGTGTAAGTGAGTTAGTTCGGACTTTTTTTTGTTTTTTTCAAAAGGGGGCGTTACCAGCCACCTATGCCTGTTTTGGCCATTTAAGCCAGTTTGGACAGCTAATAGTTGCTCCAAACTAACTTAGGCCAGCGTATATGGCCACTTGTGGCCGCACAGAAAACCCTTGCAGAGAGTGAAGAAATCGGCGCAGGTAGCCAGAGATGGTGGGGAGGGGGGTGGGTGGGATGGAGAGAGGGGGGAGCACAGAGGACCTTGCAAAGCACTAAACACCTTCACAATGTTCAAGAAGCATAAAAACGCATCAATAATAAATAAATAATAAAACTTAAGTCCTTCCTTCATATCAAAACTTTCCTCCTCTCTCCCACCCCCCCCCCCCCCCTATCAAAACAAAGCACAACCATCAATAAATTAAAAAAATAAAACTGAAGTCCTACCTGGCTGGGGAAGTCAGCGGGCCTGGCCGGCCAGTGCGGGAGGCCACTCGGCCGGGGATAGGGGCGGGAGAACTCACGGCAAGCCCTTCGGCCAGGGCTAGGGGCAGGAGAACGCACCGACTCTCTCTCTGAGGGACTTCTCCGAGGACTGGACTTCTCCGAGGGACCCTCCGGCTGGGGGCAGGAGCTACTGCGCATGCACGAAGCCTCCAGTGCGCATTCGTTGAGCTGCCAGCACTATTTTTCGCGCAGGGCCCTAGCTCCGCCCCCTAATGGACAGACCATGCCGCGCCAAGCCATGGGCGAGGCCACAGAGCGGGGAGAATACGGAGCTACATTTTTGGCGCCGTTTTGGGAGAAGAAAGTCGGCACACCTCCGGTAAGTGCGCCGAAAAAACCGGAGAGCCAAATTTGGGCCCATTGTGTGGCTAACAGCTACTTAATAAAGATAATTTAAGTTATTTAAAATAAGTGGAAAACGGCAGACCTTTGTGTAAATATTTCAGGGGATGAGCTTTAGTTTGCTGTTCAGTTCAGGATTGTACACTCCTCTCATTCTGGCTCATCAGGAAGAAAGCTTTTGTTGAATTTTTAGGAACATATATTTTGTTGTGTTTCTGATCCAGACCACCCTTGCATTATTATTTGGAAAGAATATTTTTTTTTAAATCAGTGCCATGATTTTTCAGTGACTAAGTCAGATCCAGGTTTTATCATGTGTAGAAAGGATTCTGGAATTGTTACGGGTTTTCGCGAAGGCATTCCATTATTCTTTCTGTTTATCATTAGGCTCACTTGTTTATGGCGACTGAATAAATCAAATTCTGTTTCTAATCATATGGGATTATGTCATTTTCCACAATTTTTACTGGTGTTTGGGGAACTGTATTCTGCAAATCTGTCCAAGTTTTCCATAAAAACCGCAAATCAGCTGGATTTGTTTCTATCCAACAAGGTATTGCAGAAATGCTTTTTTCCAGTTACTATCAAGACATTTCCTACACTCGGACTCATATTTACTTAGCGTAACCTAAGAAAGGAAAGCAAACTTTTTTGGAATCTCTTTCTTTTTCAGGTCGGCTTCTTGTTGATCCAGTAACAGCTGTGAATTGTTTAATCACGGGCCAATGATTTTTTCTGTGTTGGTTGATATAATAGGATAGTATTTAACTCTCTATGGACATCAGGGGCTGTCGGACAGAAATTCTATGTTTACATCTTTGGTGAAGGGTTGGGCTAAACAGCAACTGGACTATTTAATATGGTCCTCAAGTACCCTGTGTCTAATGAACATTTATTCCATTCAAACATTCAAAAATGCTTGAGAGCCAGTCCTATTTTGCACCACAATCAAAAATGTATTTGACATTGAGCTTCCTTGTAATTTACTGTGGATTAGTTAGCTGAACATCTTCAGAAATATGGACTCAAACACTCCCAATGCAATTTTATGAGCATCTCATTGCACTGTCAACTGTTGAAACTTGCATTGGAGTAATTTTTTCAGTTGCTTTTGGTTCATTCAACCTTATTTTTTAATCATTGTTGCCAACAAGTCTCTCCAACCATCAACATCAGAATAGCAGCAGCATCTCCATTTATTTATTTATGTTTTTGTTCAACCACTCCCTGCTGACTGACTCTCTGGGGGAACTAGCTGGTACACAACTGATCTTGAAAGCTACACAAATATCAACAGTTACTGTCATTAACCCAGGTTACTTTAATGGGATTGATTATTTGTTCTGTCCTTATGTGCATGCATCTTGTTGAGACTCCGCCCCGATGCCTCCCGCCCAAACCGGAAATGAGAGCTGGGGTGGGTGGGTGGGTGGGTGGAAGAGAGGAGAGTGAGAGGGCGGGGGGGAGTGAGAAGAGAGGGGGGTGGGGAAAAGAGAGAGTGAGAGAGCTGGGGGTGGGGGGGGGGGTGAGAGAGCTTGTGGGGAGGGAAGAGAGTGAGAGCTGGGGCGGGCGGGGGGAGTGAGCTGCAGGGGGGGGGGAGTGGGGAAGTGAGAGAGGTGGTGGGGGGCGCGGGGAGGGGCGAGTGCGAGAGCTGGGGTGTGGGGGGGGAGTGGAGGAGTGAGAGCTGGGGGGGGCGGAGGGAGAGAGAGCTGGGGGCGGGGTGGGGGGGGGAAAGAGAGAGTGTGAGAGCTGGGGGGGGCGGGGGGGGTGCGCGGGGAGGGGCGAGTGCGAGAGCTGGGGTCGGGGGGGGGGGAAGTGGAGGAGTGAGCGAGCTGGGGGGGGGCGGAGGGAGAGAGAGCTGGGGGCGGGGCAGGGTGGGGAAAGAGAGTGTGAGAACTGGGGGGGGCGTGGGGGGAGTGAGAGCTGCGGGGTGGGGAAGTGAGAGGTGGTGGGGAGGGGCGCGTGCGAGAGCTGGGGTGGGGGGGGCAGTGGAGGAGTGAGAGAGCTGGGGGGGGGGGCGGAGGGAGAGAGAGCTGGGGGCGCGGCGGGGAGAAGAGAGAGAGAGAGAGCCTGGGGAAGGGAGACACCGAGGGGGGCGGAGGCGGAGAGAAGGTAGATTCCAAGGGGAGGTGGGGGGGGGGGGGATCGGAGGGGAGAGTGGTTCTTCCAATCCAGAAGTCACGACACTGTCACTCTTCACTTCATATCCAATAAACCTGTTAACAATCCGCACACACCGCCCCATGAATGGAGAGCAGCCATGCACTTGCGCTGGGGCAAGGGACTTTGGCTGGGTGGAGGGACAGACTTGCGCTGGGATAAGGGACTTGGTGGCTTCTGGGGAGATCTATCCTCTGTGGCTTCTGAAGTCAAAGTGGATCAAGTTACAGTTTGCGACGTCAGTGAGAACTTGAGCTGGGCGGTTCCAGTTACACATTCCAGAGAAACTTCAAGGGGACCAATCAGAAACAAGGGCGGCCATTTTTACAGTTCAAATAAATGCGTCCTGCTTTAATAGTCATGCAATTGCAACTATCCATGTTAATTTGGGAGCAGAAAGTCCTTGTGATTTTTTTTTTGCCTATGTGTTTAACCTGTATTTTTATTGTTAGAAACAGCATGCGAAAGGTAATGACTTCAGGTCATACATAGCTTTTCCTTTGAGAAATATCCTGAGTTCAGAAACCAGACCGGTTGGCTGTGTAAGCTATACGAGATGTTTAGTGTTGGGAAGGCACAATAGGAAATTGAAGGTGTTAATTAGTTTAGAATATGCCATTGTTAAAGATTCACATTTAATATTGTTAAGGAAAATGCAGTCCTTTGTAATTGGATAATATCCCTTTGAATTTCACTAATTTAGATCACTGCAGTCTTTATCTGTGCCAATTTAATTGCTTTTTTGCAGTTTTTAGAACATTAAATGGACAACCGAATAAACAGTAAAATAATCGCTTTAATTCTTTTTGATTGGCACTGGTGGAGAATGTCTTGCATTTTAGGCCTGAAAAGGTTGTGTAACCCCTGTAGATTTCTCTCATTGATTTTTCATCTCTTTGGAAACGGTTACTATTTACAGGCTAATCTGTCATCCACTGCAATGTGGTATTTACATTAATAGCAGTCTGACTGTAATGGGACCAAACCTTTGCTGCTATCCACAGCTGCTTGGATGCTTAAAAAGCTGCATGAAAATAGCACCCATAATCACCTGCCACACAAGTAATGTTCTGATATGATGCGTTTCCATTTGAAACTCGTTTAACAACAAAGCATATTCCAGTCCTTCGTACATGTAACAGCATCACAAATGTGAAGATAAATTATAAACGCACATTATATAGTAAGTTTCTTTTACGTAGAAAAGAAAAGCTGGTACTGCAGTTGCATTAGCTATATGATAATATCTGCATTGAGCTCTGTTCTTACCCTTTCACTGCATCCACACCAGCTCACATATGCATAAAGTTTTTTATGGAACTTTTGTATAAATTGTAAATGTTAAATATGCCCTTTTGGCTTAATAGCTTTTGTTAAAGAATTACAAGATCAACCTCCTTCACTTGGTCTCCAAGCCAACTGCATAATAGACATAAAAAGCACTTGCTCCCCAGGAAACGGGGCGACACCACAGATGGGTGGAATGTTCCCATTAGGTGAATGTAACTGTATGATGTATGATGTTGACTTGGAACGATAGTGGGAGTGTTGTTCCTGTTGTAATTAAATGCATACATAATAATGGATATCCAAAACTGGTTGAAGGCAGTAATCTCATGATGCCCTGAACTGTGAATCTGTTTATAACAGTCACCATAATCCAAAACTGGGATGACTTATTGAAATCAATCTCCTGTGTCCTTTTATGTCATGTTCTGTTGTCAACATTTTTTTTCCTGTGTGCTTGCAATTGATGGCAGGATATGCTGATGGCCATACCACAATAGCTCTGAAGTAATCCACTGCTAATTACAAGACAGTAATACTGTATATACTATATGTGGTATATTAGCCACGCGTGTGTAAAGTTGCTTTATACCGTTCTTTTAATTTGGATTCCAGGAGTCTAGCATCTGGGAGCTGGCTCCTAGAATTCAAGTTAAAAGAACAATATAAAAGCAGCTTTAAAAAACCCATTCATAACTTGTACTGCAGGTAGGTGTGGTACAGAATTGAGTCCACGATAACGCAGGGTTACAACATAATGACAAACTTAAAGCCACTGATTATGGCTACTGACTGTTCAGTTTGATTTATTAGATACGACTGATTGCACTTTAGGTGTACTCCAAGTTTCTCTGAAACCTTGGGGCAGGTAACCTAATTGATGTTGGTGGTTACTGTAAAATATGCCCATTACAAATCAACTATATTTAATAGCAAAAGGTGTTTGAAATTTCTAGGCAATTTAAATGGAATCCATTGCACAATTAGAAATGTAGAAACATAGAAAATAGGTGCAGGAGTACGTCATTCGGCCCTTCGAGCCTGCACCACCATTCAATAAGATCATGGCTGATCATGCAACTTCAGTACCGCATTCCTGCTTTCTCTCCATATCCCTTGATCCCTTTAGCCATAAGGGCCACATCTAACTCCCTTTTGAAATATATCTAACGAACTGGCCTCAACAACTTTCTGTTGGTCGAGAATTCCACAGGTTCACAATTCTCTGAGTGAAGAAGTTTCTCCTCATCTCAGTCCTAAAATGGCTTACCCCTCCTTATCCTTACACTGTGACCCCTGGTTCTGGACTTCCCCAACATTGGGAACATTCTTCCTGCATCTAACCTATCCAATCCCGTCAGAATTTTATGTTTCTTTGAGATCCCCTCTCATTCTTCTAAATTCCAGTGAATATAAGCCAAGTCGATCAAGTCTTTCTTCGAATGTCAGTCCTGCCATCCCAGGAATCAGTCTGGTGAACCTTCACTGTGCTCCCTCAACAGCAAGAATGTCCTTCCTCAGATTAGGAGAACAAAACTGTGCACAATATTCAAAGTGTGGCCTCACCAAGGCCCTGTACAACTGCAGTAAGACCTCCCTGCTCCCATAGTCAATTCCTATCGCTATGAAGGCCAACATGCCATTTGCCTCCTTCACTGCCTGCTGTATCTGCATGCCAACTTTCAATGACTGATGTACCACCCAGGTCTCGTTGCACCTCCCCTTTTCCTAATCTGTCACCATTCAGATAATAATCTGCCTTCCTGTTTTTGCCACCAAAGTGGATAACCTCACATTTATCCACATTATACTGCATTTGCCATGCAATTGCCCACTCACCTAACCTGTCCAAGTCACCCTGTAGCCTCTTAGCATCCTCCTCACAGCTCACACTGCCACCCATCTTAGAGTCAATGGCAAACCTGGAGATATTGCATTCAATTCCTTTGTCTAAATCATTAATGTATATTGTAAATAGCTGGGGTCCCAGCACAGAATCTTGCGGTACCCCACTAGTCACTGCCTGCCATTCTGAAAAGGACCCGTTTGTTCCTACTCTTTGCTTCCTGTCTGCCAACCAGTTTAGGGAGCTTGGAGTAAGATTGAAAGCCAGGACCTCAAAGGTGGTAATCTCAGGATTACTGCCAGTGCCACGTACTAATGAGGGTAGAAATAGGAAGGCTAGTCAGATAAATACGTGGCTGGGGCATTGGTGTAGGAGGGAGGGCTTTAGTTTCCTGAACAATTGGGACCGCTTCTGGGGTAGGTGGGACCTGTACAAGTCGGACAGGTTACATCTCAACAGAGACGGGACCAATGTTCTCGTGGGTGGTTTTGATAGTGCGGTTGGGAGGGCTTTAAAACTAGCTTGGCAGGGGGATGGGAACCCAGGAGAGGGTTCTGAGCTAGTTAGAGTGGTGAAACAAAGTAAATGAGTTGACGGCACAAATCATTACAAATGGGTATGATTTGGTGGCCATTACAGAAACGTGGTTGCAGGGTGGCCAAGACTGGGAATTAAACATACAGGGGTATCTGACAATTCGGAAAGATAGACAAGAATGGAAAGAAGGTGGGGTAGCTCTGTTAATAAAGGATGATATCAGGGCAGTTGTGAGAGACGATATTGGCTCTAATGAACAAAATGTTGAATCATTGTGGATGGAGATTAGAGATAGTAAGGGGAAAAAGTCACTGGTGGGCGTAGTTTATAGGCCCCCAAATAATAACTTCACGGTGGGGCGGGCAATAATCAAGGGAATAATGGAGGCATGTGAAAAAGGAACGGCAGTAATCATAGGGGATTTTAACTACATATCGATTGGTCAAATAAAATCGCACTGGGTAGCCTTGAGGAGGAATTCATAGAATGCATATGGGATTGTTTCTTAGAACAGTATGTTACAGAACCTACAAGGGAGCAAGCTATCTTAGATCTGGTCCTGTGCAATGAGACAGGAATAATAAATGATCTCCTAGTAAAAGCTCCCCTCGGAATGAGTGATCACAGTATGGTTGAATTTGTAATACAGATTGAGGGTGAGGATGTAGTGTCTCAAACGAGCGTACTATGCTTAAACAAAGGTGACTACAATTGGATGAGGGCAGAGTTGGCAAAAGTAGACTGGGAACACAGACTAAACGGTGGCACAATTGAGGAACAGTGGAGGACTTTTAAGGAGCTCTTTCATAGTGCTCAACAAAAATATATTCCAGTGAAAAAGAAGGGCGGTAAGAGAAGGGATAACCAGCCGTGGATAACCAAGGAAATAAAGGAGAGTATCAAATTAAAAACCAATGCGTATAAGGTGGCCAAGGTTAGTGGGAAACTAGAAGATTGGGAACATTTTAAACAACAGCAAAGAATGACGAAGAAAGCAATAAAGAAAGGAAAGATAGATTATGAAAGTAAACTTGCGCAAAACCTAAAAACAGATAGTAAAAGATAGTAACAGATAGTAAAAGCTTTTACTGATATATAAAATGGAAAAGAGTGACTAAAGTAAATGTTGGTCCCTTAGAAGATGAGAAGGGGGATTTAATAATGGGAAATGTGGAAATGGCTGAGACCTGAAACAATTATTTTGCTTCGTTCTTCACAGTGGAAGACACAAAACCCTTGCCAAAAATTGCTGTCCACGGGAATGTGGGAAGGGAGGACCTTGAGACAATCACAATCACTATCACTAGGGGGGGTAGTGCTAATGGATTTCAAGGTAGACAAGTCCCCTGGTCCTGATGAAATGCATCCCAGGGTATTAAAAGAGATGGCGGAAATTATAGCAGATGCATTCGTTATAATCTACCAAAATTCTCTGGACTCTGGGGAGGTGCCATCGGATTGGAAAGCAGCTAATGTAACGCCTTTGTTTTAAAAAGGGGGCAGACAAAAGGCAGGTAACTCTAGGCCAGTTAGTTTAACATCTGTAGTGGGGGAAAATGCTTGAAGCTATCATTAAGGAAGAAATAGCGGGACATCTAGATAGGAATAGTGCCATCAAGCAGACACAACATGGATTCATGAAGGGGAAATCATGTTTAACTAATTTACTGGAATTCTTTGAGGATATAATGAGCATGGTGGATAGAGGTGTACCGATGAATGTGGTGTATTTAGATTTCCAAAAGGCATTCGATAAGGTGCCACACAAAAGGTTACTGCAGAAGATAAAGGTACGTGGAGTCAGAGGAAATGTATTAGCATGGATCGAGAATTGGCTGGCTAACAGAAAGCAGAGAGTCGGGATAAATGGGTCCTTTTCGGGTTGGAAATTGGTGGTTAGTGGTGTGCCATAGGGATCGGTGCTGAGACCACAACTGTTTACAATATATATAGACGACCTGGAAGAGGGGACAGAATGTAGTGTAAAAAAATTTGCAGATGACACAAAGGTTAGTGGGAAAGCGGGTTGTGTAGAGGACACAGAGAGGCTGCAAAGAGATTTAGATAGGTTAAGCAAATGGGCTAAGGTTTGGCAGATGGAATACAATGTCGGAAAATGTGAGGTCATCCACCTTGGGGGAAAAAAAAACAGTAAAAGGGAATATTATTTGAATGGGGAGAAATTACAACATGTTGCAGTGCAGAGGGACCTGGAGGTCCTTTTGCATGAATCCCAAAAAGTTAGTTTGCAGGTGCAGCAGGTAATCAGGAAGGCGAATGGAATGTTGGCCTTCATTGCGAGAGGGATGGAGTACAAAAGCAGGGAGGTCCTGCTGCAACTGTACAGGGTATTGGTGAGGCCGCACCTGGAGTACTGCGTGCAGTTTTGGTCACCTTACTTAAAGAAGGATATACTAGCTTTGGAGGGGGTACAGAGACGATTCACTAGGCTGATTCCGGAGATGAGGGGGTTACTTTATGATGATAGATTGAGTAGACTGGGTCTTTACTCGTTGGAGTTCAGAAGGATGAGGGGTGATCTTATAGAAATATTTAAAATAATGAAAGGGATAGACAAGATGGAGGCAGAGAGGTTGTTTCCACTGGTCGGGGAGACTAGAATTAGGGGGCACAGCCTCAAAATACAGGGGAGCCAATTTAAAACCGAGTTGAGAAGGAATTTCTTCTCCCAGGGGGTTGTGAATGTGTGGAATTCTCTGCCCAAGGAAGCAGTTGAGGCTAGCTCATTGAATGTATTCAAATCACAGATTGATAGATTTTTAACCAATAAGGGAATTAAGGGTTATGGGGAGTGGGCGGGTAAGTGGAGCTGAGTCCACGGCCAGATCAGCCATGATCTTGTTGAGTGGCGGAGCAGGCTCGAGGGGCTAGATGGCCTACTCCTGTTCCTAATTCTTATGTTCTTATGTTCTATCCACGTTAATACATTACCGCCAATACCATGTGCTTTAATTTTGCACACTAATCTCTTGTGTGGGACCTTGTCAAAAGTCTTTTGAAAGTCCAAATACACCACGTCCACTGGTTCTCCCTTGTCCACTCTACAAGTTACAGCCTCAAAAAATTCTAGATTATTTGTCAAGCATGATTTCCCTTTCATAAATCCATGCTGACTTGGACCGATCCTGTCACTGCTTTCAAATGCGCTGCTATTACATCTTTAATAATTGATTCCAACATTTTCCCCACTACCGATGTCGGGCTAACTGGTCAATAATTCCTTGTTTTCTCTCCCCCTCCATTTTTAAAAAGTGGGGTTACATTAGCTACCCTCCAATCCATAGTAACTGATCCAGAATCTATAGAATGTTGAAAAATGACCACCAATGGATGCACTATTTCTCGGGCCACTTCCTTAAGTACTCTGGTATGCAGACTATCAGGCCCTGGGGATTTATCAGCCTTCAATCCCATCAATTTCCCGAACACAATTTCCTGACAAATAAGGATTTCCTTCAGTCCCTCCTTCTCGCTGGACCCTCGGTCCCCTCGTATCTCCAGAAGGTTATTTGTGTCTTCCTTCGTGAAGACAGAACCAAAATATTTGTTCAATTGGTCTTCTATTTCTTTGTTCCCTATTACAAATTCACCTGATTCTAACAGCAAGGAACCTACATTTGTCTTCACTAATCTTTTTCTCTTCACATATCTATAGAAGCTTTTGCAGTCAGTTTTTATGTTCCCTGCAAGCTTATGCTCATACTCTATATTCCCCCTCCTAATTAAACCCTTTGTCCTCCTCTGCTGAATTCTAAATTTCTCCCAATCGTCAGGTTTGCTGCTTTTTCTGGCCAATGTATGTGCCTCTTCCTTGGAGTTAACACTATCCCTAATTTCCCTTGTTAGCCACTGTTGATCCACCTTCCCCGTTTTATTTTTACGCCAGACAGGGATGTACAATTGTTGAAGTTCATCCATGTGATCTTTAAATGTCTGCCATTGCCTATCCACCGTCAACCCTTAAAGTATCATTCGCCAGTCTATCCTAGCCAATTCACATCTCATACCATTGAAGTTACCTTTCTTTAAGTTCAGGACCCTAGTCTCTGAATTAACTGTGTCACTCTTCATAATGAAGAATTCTACCATATTATGGTCACTCTTCCCCAAGGGGCCTCGCACAACGAGATTGCTAATTAATCTCCGCTCATTACACAACACGCAGCCTAGGATGGCCAGCTCTCTAGTTGGTTCCTCGACATATTGGTCGAGAAAACTATCTCTTATACACTCCAGGAAATCCTCCTGCACCGCATTGCTACCAGTTTAATTAGCCCAATCTCTATGTAGATCAAAGTCACCCACGATAACCTTTATTGCACGCATCCCTAATTTCCCGTCTGATGCCATCCCCAACCTCACTACTACTGCTAATTGGTCTGTACACAACTCCCACTAGCGTTTTCTGCCCTTTTGGTGTTCCGCAGCTCTACCCATACAGATTCCATATCATCCAAGCTAATACCCTTCCTTACTTTTGCGTTAATCTCCTTTTTAACCAGCAACGCTACCCCACCTCCTTTTCCTTTCTGTCTATTCTTCCTGAATGTTGAATACCCCTGGATGTTGAGTTCCCAGCCTTGGTCACCCTGGAGTCATGTCTCCGTAATCCCAATTACATCATATCCGTTAACAGATATCTGCGCAGTTAATTTACCCACCTTATTATGAACGCTTCTCGCATTGAGACACTGAGCCTTCAGGCTTATTTTTTGAACATTCTGTCCTTTTCGAATTATGTTGTAATGTGGCCTTTTTTGATTTTTTCCTTTTGATTTCTCTGCCCTCCACTTTTACTTTTCTCCTTTCTACCTTTTGCTTCTGCCCCCATTTTACTTCCCTCTGTCTCCCTGCATGGATTCCATCCCTCTGCCATATTAGTTTAAACCCTCCCCAACATTACCAGCAAACACTCCCCCGATGACATCGGTTCTGGTCCTGCCCAGGTGCAGACAGTCCGGTTTGTGCTAGTCTCACCTCCTCCAGAGCTAGTTCCAATGTCCCAGGAATTTGAATCCCTCCCTTTTGCACCATTCCTCAAGCCACGTATTCATCTTAACTATCCTATTTCTACTCTGACTAGCACGTGGCACTGGTGGCAATCCTGAGATTACTACCTTTGAGGTCCTACTTTTTAATTTAAGTCCTAGCTCCCTAAATTCAGCCTGTAGGACCTCATCCCGTTTTTTACCTATATCGTTGGTACCTATATCTACCACGACAACTGGCTGTTCACCCTCCCCCTCCAGAATGCCCTGCAGCCGCTCCGAGACATCCTTGACGCTTGCACCAGGGAGGCAACAAACCATCCTAAAGTCTCAATTGCAGCCACAGAAACGCCTATCTATTCCCCTTACAATAGAATCCCCGACCACTATAGTTCTCCCACTCTTTTTCCTTCTCTTCTGTGCAGCAGAGCCACCCATGGTGTCATGAACTTGGCTGCTGCTGCTTTCCCCTGATGAGCCATCTCCCCCAACAGTATCCAAAGTGGTATATCTGTTTTGGAAGGAGATGACCGCGGGGGACTCCTGCACTATCTTCCTATTTCTGCTCTGCCTGATGGTCACCCATTCCCTATCTGCCTGATAACCTATACCTGCGGTGTGACCAACTCACTAAACATGCTATTCACGACATCCTCTGCATCGCGGATGCTCCTGAGTGAATCCATGCTTAGCTCCAGTGCCAGTCTGACAGGAGCTGCAGCTGGATACATTTCCCATGCACACAGTAGTTAGGGACATGGAAGTGTCCCTGATTTTCTACATCGCACAGGAGGAGCATGACATGGGTCCGAGCTCTCCTGCCATGACTTAACCCTTAAATTAACTTAATTTGACAACAATGCCAAAGGTTTCTTACTGATGAGAAAAAGAAAAATGATAATGAAAAAAGAAAAACTACTCACCAATCAACCAGCCAATCACTTGCCCTCTTGGCTGTGATGTCACACTTTGCTTTCTTTTTACTTCTTTTTTTCTACTTTTGACCCTGCTGCAGCAGCTGGCTGCTCCTCGCTGCCGCTGGGACTTTTCTAGGCCTTGCCGCTCCTCCTCGAAATAAGATATTGGCCTGGATTTTGCTCGTCAGTGACGAAGTGACGGTGCTCGCCATGGACCTCGAAGAAAGCTGCCCACAAAGATACAATGATCTCTGTGGCGTCGATCTCCACTCTCCCAACGTTAATTTTAATCTGATGCCAAGTCTAGGGGATATCCAGGAACAGTGATGTCATCAAGCTGGCTAAGCAACCAATCACATTGAAGAATTCTCAGACAGTAAACCAGGAAGTAAAAAGCATGTCTTATCCTTCACTTTTTAATCATTTTACAGAGTGTGAAATAAAGATTGGGACACTAATATGGGATTAAGGTGGAAACTGAAATATCATAAACAAGCTTTACATTTTTTAAATTAAAAACATGGACTTTTTATCATAATGCAAAAACTTGACATTCCACAAATGCCAGAGAGCAGCACCAGAGCAGTTGTTCAGCAGTAATTATGACTCGGTAAGCCATTAAAAACGCGTACACCTCATTCAACAAGGCTTGACTTTTGTGAGGTTTTTTTAAGAGTGATATTCCAGCGTAAAAGCTTAAGTTCTTGTCAGTTCAGTGATTGCTGGCTGTTCAACAGCGCAGCCTGCGGAGGAACAGGGAATGACTGACAGCAACATCTGGATTTCTGCATTTAACTGCACTTGTGTGTACTCCAGAAATTGCTGTCAGATTCAGATGGCTAACGCTGACAATTTCGCCATCATTTCAACCGCAAATTCTGGGCCAATGTATTAGCATACCAGATCCAGTCTCTGTGGGCATGACCTCCAGAAAAAACTTCTAGTCCCTTCAAAACAGTTAATACACTTCATGGAAAGCAGGCACAAAGGAACTGTTGCCAAACACATGCAATTTGTCATGCTGGGCAGGCCGATTAATTGGGGAATGATAAAGGTCTGTGTGTCATTTCAGCTCATTTCCGATTGTCATTTTACCATATGGACAACCATATCCCTGAGATCTTTGCTTCTCGTTTTACAAAGAGTAATCAGATGCCACGCAGGATATTATATGCAACATGCAATGTAATAAAATGAATGTCATTTGAAAGGGAATTCCATTTACTGTTACTAACCTATTGACTTTGCCAGCAAAATCCAGTGTAATGCCTTGTTGAACTTTCTTTCCAGGAGGAATTGTTCAGGGCATTTCAATGTACATGCAAAGTCTCTTAAATCATTTCCTTTGACTTATCAAGTCGAATGTGAAAGCACTAAAGTCATTAATTATATGATGTGAATTGCCTGGTTGTGAAGTCCTTTGTATGAAACATTAAAGACTCTGTTGGAATCCTTTTGGCATTAAGCCACACCACAAAGCTGATAATGTTCTTGCCAAGTTCTACTTTTTCTTAATGAAGTCTCTTCTCAGCACTTGTAGCTTCACAGCCAAAGCCAGTCTACGGATTATTAAAATGTTGCAAACATCCTTCTTTACCCCATCTATTAGTTGTTTGAAGTATTTAGAAGTGTCAAAAATGTTCAACTTTTTTTATATTGAAGCATTAAAGAGATTTTGAGACACAATATACCACACAGTGGAGCATTAATTCAGACTGTATAGATTTCACGAAAAAGGCATTTGGTTTGCCCTCTTATTGGCACGTGCTGCGTCTTTAGTATTTATGCATTTGAAGGTCTGCAAGTTGTTTTTAGTCTGGTTTATGTATTGGGTGAGAGACTGGCACTTCAGAACCCCTAGAAGGTGTTGTCATATGTTACCTAACAGTTGCCTTTTACACAACTTGGGCAACATTTATGCTTATAGCCCTACTCGTGCCCTTGCGTTCTCTTAATCTGGTCTCTGTTGTCCGCATTTTTAACAAAAACATTAATTTGTTTAAACTACTTTTTCCTTTAAAGTATGCACTAGTTCTATATAGTATTAATCTTGATCATCAAATTTTCACGGCATCTGTCCCCTTTGGGACTTAAACAGATTCAAGTTTGTTGCCTTGGGACAGACTGCAAATTTAACAACCCGAGGGCACAATCTTCCTGTGTGTGCTTGTCGTTGTAAGAGATTGTGGGTGAAATTGATCTTCGGCGGAAGCACAATAGGTGTTAATGAATCGACAACCCATTTTACAAACTCACATGATTTTCTTTTCCATTCAGTGGAAAAGAAAATCCGTCGGGTTGTAAAACTGGCTGCCGATTATTTTCTATCACCTGTTTTGCATTAACAATTTCACCCCTTGTGTGTTAAGTCATTGCCATATATAGAACCTCCACTGCTGTATTCTCTGTTCGCTTACTTCTGTCTGCTTGGGAACATCATCACTTCTAAGTTTCTCTCCAAGTCATACACCATCCTGATTTTGGCATATATTGCAGTTCCTTCATTATAGCTGTGTCAAGATCCCTGAATTCCCTATTTAATACCATTTTAGTGGTTCAAGAAGGCGGTCCAACATTACCACTATGTCGGTGCAACTCAGGATGGGAAATAATGGACCAAAAATTGTGTACGCCGGAGACCTACGAAAAGAATACATACTTACCTTGAGCGAGGCCCGGAAGGGAGACTTCCTCTCATGCGCTGTAGAGTTCTGAGCAGTGCTTGACATCAGGGAGGCCAGGAGCACAGCATGCAGCCAATGCATAAGGAAAGACACGCCCACAAAAGCTGTCAAACTAAGCCTTGCTCACAGAAATTTCTCTTTGTCTCTTCCATTGAAATTGCATTTTAAAACTTCTAAAAACTTGAAATTAAACTGGTACTTGGACTTATTTCATTTATCAGCATTTTTTTTTTTCATAATTTATTAGTCCCGATGTATACAACTTCCTGTTTTGATACTCAGTAAAGGTCTAACATTCGTACAAGTAATGATGCTGAACAGAAAGAGATTCCCAGCCTTATATTCAATATTAATTTTCAGGATTAAAATATATTATTCAGACTGGTAATAGATAAATCTATTTTTGTTGTTAACTATGCATTGTATTTATGTTCATTTTTGAGTTGAAAGGAATGAATTGGTCACTGAAATCTGATAAATATCCACTGCATTTAACTCTCTTCTTCAACTTTCCAAGTAATTAAAATGAAACTTGACCGACAAAAGAAGTTTCCTGCACCAAAACGTACACCATATACGTCCGCTGTTAATAAATCAGCCTAAGAGCGTCTAATCGTCTGTGTGCTGGCTTCTTTGTTCTTACATAAAAAACCATCACAAAAAGATTTATTCATCACAGAAACCTCATAGGATGAATATAGTTATTTTCCTCTGTATATCCATAAAATCAATTCAAACAGCTCTGCAGTCAGTTCCTGTTAAGTGAGTAGTTTGTTGCTCACATGAATATCTTTTTCTCCACCAATATTCATTATACTTTGCTTATTGCAAGTGACACATTTTTTCCCAGTGTTTGTTAGATCATAGAATCATAACATTTACAGCACGGAAGGAGGCCATTTCGGCCCATCGTGTCTGCACCGGCCTAATCTCACTTTCCAGTTCTTGGTCCACAGCCCTGTAGGTTATAGCACTTCAGGTGCACCTCCAAGTACTTTTTAAATGTGAGTGTTTCTTTCTCAACCGCCTCTTCAAGCAGAGTGTTCCAGATCTCCCACCACCCTCTGGGTGAAGAAATTTCCCCTCAAATCCCCTCTAAACCACCAACCAATTCCTTTAAATCTATACCCCAGGTTGTTGACCCCTCTGTTAAAGGAAATAGGTCCTTCTTAGTCACTTTATCTAGGCGCCTCATCATTTTATACACCTCAATAAAGTCTCCCCTCGGCCTTCCCTGTTCCAAAAAAAACAAACCCAGCCTATCCAATCTTTCTTCATAGCTGAAATTCTCCAGTTCAGGCAACATCCTTGTAAATCTCCTCTCCAGTGCTTCAGGGATCTGTGGACAAGCACTCCGAGGTTCCTTTGTTCCTCAGCGACAGGTCGGGGCCATAAAAGGAGCTACGAGCGGCGGCCATGGGCAGCGTGGTGGCGTACCTCTTCAAGGTACTGCGGGAGCTGGTGCAGGAGGGCGACAGCAGCGAAGAGGGACATCATCAAGGTCCAGGTTGGTGATTGGAGTGGCGAGATCGGGACCCAGGAGAGGCGAGGGCCCAGGGGCAGCACGGGCCAGCCCACACTGCGATATGTGTGCGGACTAGGTCCGTGTAGCAGAGCAGGTCTCCAGTCATCTTGGATAACCCTTGTCACTGGACCAAGACCTAGTCTCTGTCAAGCCCGTGTAGTGGCTGGTGTGCAACGGCCAACCCACATTAAAAAAAATCCACGCACAGGCATTTTCCACCCTTCAGGATGTAGTTCAGGACTTGGAATATTGGGTCCTTCATTGAAACACCTGTGAACTCATCCTTTTTTGGCGTGGAAGCAAGTCATCCTCGTTTCGAGGGACTGCCTATGATGATGATGAGTGCAATCACATTTTTCCTGTAATGTGGTAACCAGAATTGCACGCAGTATTCTAGCTGTGAACAAACTAGTGTTTTATACAATTCAAGCATAACCTCCCTGCTCTTGTATTCTATGCCTCGGCTAATAAAGGCAAAAATTCCGTATGCCGCCTTAATCACCTTATCTACCTGGCCTGCTACCAGGGATCTGTTGACATTGCACTCCCTTTATTCCTCTACACTTCTCAGTGTCCTACCATCTAATGTGTATTCCCTTGCTTAGTTATCCCTCCCCAAATGCATTACCTCACACTTCTCTGGATTGAATTCCATTTGCCACTGATCTGTCCACCTGGCCAGTTTATGATATCTTCCTGTAGTCTACAGCTTTCTTCATTATCAACCACACAGCCGATTTTATTATCTGCAAACTTTTTAGTCATATCCCCTACATTTCAAATCTAAATCATTGATGTATACCACAAAAAGCAAGGGACTTAGTACTGAGCCCTGCGGAATCCCACTGGAAACAGCCTTCCAGTCACAAAAACACCCATCGACCATTACCCTTTGTTTCCTGCCTTTGAGCCAATTTTGGATACAACTTGACACGTTGCCCTGGATCCCATGGCTTTTACTTTAATGACCGGTCTGCCATGTGGAACCTTATCAAAAGCCTTGCTAAAATCCATATATACTACATCAAACGCATTACCCTCATCGATCCTCATTGTTACCTCCTCAAAAAATTGAACCAAGTTAGTCAGACACGACCATCCCTGAACAAATCTATGCTGACTGTCCTTGATTAATCCGCATCTTTCTAAATGAAGATTTATCCTGTCCCTCAGAATTTTTCTCCCAATATTTTTCCCACCACCGAGGTTAGGCTGACTGACTTGATCTATCCCTTTCTTCCTTTTTAAACAAAGGTACAACATTAGCAGTCCTCCAGTCCTCCAACACCACACCTGTAGCCAGAGAGGATTGGAAAATGATGGTCAGAGCCTCTGCTATTTCTTCTTTTGCTTCTCTTAACAGCCTGGGATACATTTCATCCGGGCTTGGGAATTTACCCACTTTCAAAGCTGCTAAGCCCCTTCATACTTCCTCTCTCACTATGTTTATTTCATGTAATATTTCACACTCCTCCTCCCTGATTGCAATATCTGCATCGCCCCTCTCTTTTATGAAAACAGTTGCAAAGTGTTCATTAAGAACCATACCCATGTCTTCTGCCTCCACACACACATTAAATTTATGGTCTCAGTAGGCTCTACTCTTAATTTAGTTATCCTCTTGCTCTTAATGTATTCATAAAACATCTTTGGGTTTTCTTTGATTTTACTTGCCAACATATTTTCAAGCTCCCTCTTTGCTTTCCTAATTTCCTTTTTAATTGCACCCCTGCACTTTCTATACTCCTCTCGAGTTTCTGCAGTATTGAGCCCTAGGCATCTGTCATAAGCCTCTTTATTCTTTCTTTCTCCTACCCTGTATATCCCTTGACATCCAGGGGACTCTGGATCTTAAGAAAATATGCAAGGGTCATTTTGAAATGCATGTCCAATCCAAATCGATTGATAAGATTGTAAACAGTGCTATCCTGTGTTTGTCTTGGTATTGCTGAATGTTGAACTGCAGATCTTCTCTTACAATGTGAAACAGGCTCTTAAGCCTGCTTCCGGCAACCATAACAGTTTCATCCGTAATTGTTGGGCAGTTGGTGGGCAAATAGCCCAGTTCTGTGCCTGCAATTGTTAGTTCATAGGTGGTGTGGATAATCTATCAAGGCGTACCATGACAGATTGCAAGTTCGGGATTCAGCGCCTGTGGAAATCCCAAACTTGCAGTGTATTTCAGTTCTGGGACATTATGGTATTGCCAGTGTTGCCTATATCATGAGAACAAACCAAAAAATGGTATGCCTGTTGTATGAATTAAAATATTATAAAATTGACCCTTGTTACCTTGTATTATTTCTCTGGCCTATTTTGCAGTTCTATTCATACAGGTCCAGCAAGATGGCTAGTCCTAATCTAAAATGGTTTAAATATAAACTTGAGGTAAATGGCAACCATTACTTGGTGTCGGATCATGATAGTGGGATAGATGTGTCTAACCTTATTGTAACATTTTTATCCTTTCCTGATTCTGGTTATTTTGGAAAACTCACTATGGATAATATAGATTTCAATGTATTTACTTGCATGAAGATGTCACTTAAATAATTGAATCCAATAATGATAACTGGTTGGAACTCTTTAGGCTGAAGTGCAGCTATTTTCCCTCAGTCAAGTGGTTCACTATAGTAACGAACCTCATGTTGTACCAGACCATCTCTTTCCTGACACATATTTGGATAGTCAGTGGTGATTGGCATCCAATAAACCTTGTGTGACAATATCTGCTAAATTGCCCAGTATTTACCTGACTTGAAGTCTGATGGTCTGAGAATTAGAACCTGCTTGAAAAGCTAATATATTGTATTAAATATTGGGAAGACCGACGTCATTGGGCCGGATTTTCATCTTTCGGGGCTTTTTGGCGAAAGCGGTACCAATGCGTGAAAATTACCATTTTCGTCACGTTACCGTTTTTAGCCTGAACTTTCAGCCTTTACGCCTGTGTCAGTAAGGGAGGCGTTGCACAAGCATTCGCAGTGCAAGCCGCAAGTTTTGGCAACTTTAGTCCGGGGCCGGGAGTGTTGCAAGAGAGGTCTTGGAAGGGACTGAGTGTAATGTAGCCAAGTTTGCCGACGATACAAAGATGGGAGGAAAAGCAATGTGTGAGGAGGACACAAAAAATCTGTAAAAGGACATAGACAGGCTAAATGAGTGGGCAAAAATTTGGCAGATGAAGTACAATGTTAGAAAGTGCGAGGTCAGGCACTTTGGCAGAAAAAAATCAAAGAGCAAGTTATTATTTACATGGAGAAAGATTGCAAAGTGCTGCAGTCCAGCGGGACCTGGGGGTACTTGTGCATGAAACACAAAAGGATAGTGATACGTCCTTACTATACAGTATAAATGCACACGAGGCCCATGCGTGAGAGAAGGTCAGTCTGTGACCTGTCCTTTATTCCTTAGCACTCAATTGATGGAAGTGGGTGGAGCTTCCCCTTTTATATCTGAAGGTCCAGGTTAGGAGTGTCTCCCACAAGTTCACCACCTTGTGGTCATTGTTCTCACAGTGTACAACTTAGGTCAGATTATACATGGGTTACAATGCTGGTTGAATACATGACATCACCTCCCCCCCCCCCCCCCCCACCCCCCAAAGTCTTATTGGGATCACAGGTTGAGTCTCTCTGGTGGTTTACGCTCTCTTGTAGAGCGCCTGAGTTGGGGCTCCGGTTGTTGGGCGCTGGCCTGAGTGTCTGCTGTTTGCGGTGCCTCAGGCCTGTCCGGACTGCCCACAGTGATTGGGTTCTCCTCCACTTGGTTCCTGTGTTTGGTCACCTGTGGAGGAGTGAACTCTGTATCGTGTTCTTCCTCTGCTTCTTTTATGTGGTTGCTGAACCTCCTTTTAGTTTGATTCACATGTTTGTGGCAGATTTGTCCATTGGTAAGTTTAACTACCAGAATCCTATTTCCCTCTTTGGCATTCACAGTGCCTGCGAGCCATTTGGGCCCTGCAGCGTAGTTGAGGACAAAAACAGGGTCGTTTACATCAATACATCGCCCTCTCGCATTCCTGTCATGGTAGTCATATTGTGACTGGCGCCTGCTCTCGACAATTTCTTTCTTGGTGGGGTGTATAAGGGATAACTGGGTTTTGAGCGTCCTTTTCATTAGCAGCTCTGCGGATGGAACCCCTGTGAGCGAGTGTGGTCGGGATCTATAGGCCAACAGGAGGTGTGATAAGCGTCTTTGTAGGGAACCCCCTTGTATTCTGAGCATCTTCTGTTTGATTATCTGCACTGCTCGTTCTGCCTGGCCGTTTGAGACAGGCTTGAACGGAGCCGTTCTGACATGGTTAATTCCATTGCCTGCCATGAAGTCCTGGAATTCAGTGCTTGTGAAGCACGGGCCATTGTCGCTGACCAAGATGTCCGGTAGACCGTGGGTGGTGAACATTGCCCGTAGACTTTCTACCGTGGCAGAGGATGTGCTTGAATTTAAAATGTCACACTCGATCCAGTTGGAGTAGGCGTCTACTACAACCAAAAACATTTTTCCCATGAAAGGACCTGCGTAGTCCACATGGATGCGTGACCATGGCTTGGCGGGCCAGGTCCAGGGGTTAAGGGGGGCTTCCCTGGGCGCATTGCCCAGCTGGGCATACGTGTTGCACCTGCGAACACAAAGTTCCAGATCTGCGTCTATCCCTGACCACCAAACGTGTGACCTGGCAATTGCCTTCATCATGACAATGCCCGGGAGCTCATTGTGGAGTTCTCTGATGAACACCCCTCTGCCCATCTGGGGGCATGACTACGCGGTTTCCCCACAGTAGGCCTGAATCGAGAGTTCATCCCTGCGCCTGTGAAATGGTTTAAATTCCTCAGGGCAGGCCCTGTACGTGGCTGCTCAGTCCCCATTCAGGACACATTTCTTGACGACTAGAGACAATAGCGGGTCTCTATTTGTCCAAACTTTAATCTGACGGGCTGTCACGGGTGAGCCTTCGCTTCCGAAAGCTTCAACAGCCATGACCATCTCAGCAGCATGTTCGGTAGCCCCCTCAGTGGTGGCTTGTGGAAGCCTGCTGAGTGCATCGGCACAGTTTTCGGTGCCCGGTCTGTGCCGAATTGTGTAGTCATAGGCGGCTAACGTGAGTGGCAACCTCTGTATGCGGGCCGATGCGTTCGCATTTATGGCCTTGTTGTCGACCAAAAGGGACATTAGGGGTTTGTGATCTGTCTCCAGCTCAAATTTCCTGCCAAACAGGTACTGGTGCATTTTCTTTACCTCATATACACATGCTAGCGCCACCTTTTCTACCATCCCGTAGCCCCTTTCTGCCTGGAACAGTCTTCTGGAGGCATAAGCTACCGGCTGTAACTGACCCTCGGCATTGACATGCTGCAACACACACCCAACACCATAGGACAACGCATCGCACGTTAACACAAGTTTCTTACATGGGTCATATAGCGTTAACAGATTGTTGGAACAAAACAAATTGCGTGCTTTATTAAAAGCGCTTTCCTGGCTGTCTCCCAGACCCATTCGCGACCTTTGCGTAGGAGCACGTGTAGCGGCTCCAGCAGCGTGCTCAATTTGGGAAGAAAGTTATCAAAATAGTTCAGGAGCCCCAGGAACGAATGCAGCTCCGTCGTGTTACGGGGTCTGGGTGCTCTCTGGATCGCTTCCATCTTGGACGCAGTCGGGCTGATCCCGTCTGCTGCTACCCTCATCCCCAGGAATTCTACCTCTGGAGCTAGGAAGACGCACTTCGCCTTTTTCTCTCTTTTCCCGCATCACGTACGGCACCGCTCTGGCCTTGTGGTGTACTGGCCTGGCGTCCTGGTTTATGTGAATCACTACCTTGGCCCCCATGAAAGTGCCAATGCCGGGTTGAAATAATGAGTCAAATTTGTCCAGGATCTGTGAGCATGATACTCGCTCCACAGAGGAAATTGCATTGACACCGTCCCATTTCCAGTTCATGACAGCAAGCCAACTCCTCCCCAGTAGTGCGGGACCGTTCCCCGGGACAACCCAGAGTGGCAACCTATTCTCTGAATCTTTGTGGGTCACGACTACCCACAAATTATCTCCTTTGTGTATGTCCGTAGCTGTGCGTCAATCGGCGATAATTTTGGCCTCCTGGCCTTGGACGCCCACAACTTTTCGAACTGTTTGATACCAATCAGGGACTGGCTGGCCCTGTGTCTAGCTTCATTGATACTGGGATGCCATTGAGGAGCACTTTCATCATTATCGGTGGCGTCCTGGTGTATGAACTGTATACGTGCTCCACATGAACTCGCTGAACTTCAGCTTACAGCGATTTCCCCCAGCATTCATTTCTGCAAATTCAGCAGGTATTTTGCTCATCTCTGCAAACTCCAGCTGAGTGTGTACCTCCACGCCTCCAACATGAACTGCTGTTGGAAACAAAAGGTCCCTTGCCAGTCGATCGTCCCTGACTGCCCCTGTGATTGTCCTTGAGTGCGCCATTAACAGGTGTTGATGGCCCCATTACTGGCCGCATTGTCCCTTGCAATGGCGTGAATCGCCGTTCAGCTTGCCATTGTCTCTGTCGAACTGCCCCTCTGGGTTCGACTACATGTTGGGGCATGCTCGATTGCCCTTGTCTGCCTGGAGAACTGTGTGCTGCTTTAACAATGTTGAATCTCTGTCCCAACCATTCCTTAACACGGTACCTCTCGTTTGTTCTGCTAGTGGCCATGCTCGCGTGGTTTAAATCCCAGTTTCTCGTCGCCATTGATACGTCCTTACTATACAGTATAAATGCACACGAGGCCCATGCTTGAGAGAAGGTCAGTCTGTGACCAGTCCTTTATTCCTTAGCACTCAAGTGATGGAAGTGGGTGGAGCTTCCCCTTTTATATCTGAAGGTCCAGGTTAGTAGTGTCTCCCGCAAGTTCACCACCTTGTGGTCATTGTTCCCAGTGTACAACTGGGGTCAGATTATACATGGGTTACAATGCTGGTTGAATACATGACAGTTAGTATGCAGGTACAGCAAGTGATCAGGAAGGCCAATGGAATCTTGGCCTTTGTTGCAAAGGAGATGGAATATAAAAGTAAGGAAGTCTTGCTCCAGTTATACAGGGTATTGGTGAGGCCACACCTGGAATACTGTGTGCAGTTTTGGTTTCCATATTTACGAAAGGATATACTTGCTTTGGAGGCAGTTCAGAGAAGGTTCACTAGGTTGATTCCAGAGATGAGGGGGCTGACTTATGAGGAAAGGTTGAGTAGGTTGGGCTTCTACTCATTGGAATTCAGTAGAATAAAAGGTGATCTTATCGAAACGTATAAGATTATGAGGGGGCTTGACAAGGTGGATGCAGAGAGGATGTTTACACTGATCGGGGAGACTAGAACTAGAGGGCATAATCTTAGAATAAGGGGCCACCCATTTAAAACTGAGGTGAGGAGAAATCTCCTCTCTGAGGGTTGTGGATCTGTGGAATTCGCTGCCTCAGAGACGTATGGAAGCTGGAACATTGAATAAATTTAAGACAGAAATAGACAGTTCCTTAAAAGATAAGGGGTTAAGGAGAGCGGGTGGGGAAGTGGACCTGAGTCCATGATCGGATCAGCCATGATCGTATTAAATGGTGGAGCAGGCTGGAGGGGCCATGTGGCCTACTCCTCCTATTTCTTATGTTATGATTCCGTCCCTCTCCCTAGCATCAATCTGAGGGTGAACAGGTTCACAACCTTGGTATCATATTTGACCCTGAAATGAGTTTCCAGTCATATATCTGCGGCATAACTAAAACCGCCTTTTTCCACCTCCGTAACATTGCCCGCCTCCACCCTTGCTTCAGCTCTTCTGCTGCTGAAACCCTCATTTCTTGCCTTTGTTACCTCTAAACTTTACTACTCTAACTCACACAGGCCGGCCTTCCACATTCTACACTACGTAAACTTGAAGTCATCCAAAACTGAGCAGCCCGTGTACTAACCTGCACCAAGTCAAGATCACCCATCACCCCTGTGTTTTCTGACCTACATTGGCTCCCAGTTAAACAACACCTCGCTTTCAAATTTCTCATCCTCGTTTACAAATCACTCCATGGACTTGCCCCTCCTGATCTCTGTAATCTTTTTCAGCCTCACAATCCTACAAGATGTCTGTGCTCCTTAAATTTTGGCCTCTTGAACATCCCTCATTAGAACTGCTCAACCATCGGTGGACGTACCTTCAGCTGCCTGGGCCCTAAGCTCTGGAACTCCATTCCTAAACCTCTACGCCTCGTTACACCTCTTTTCTCCTTTTAAGCCGCTCGATAAAACCTACCTCTTTAAACAAGCTTTTGAACATCTGCTTTAATTTCTTCTGTGGCTCGGTGTCAAATTGATCTGTTTGTCTGTAACACTGTTGTGAAGCACCTTAAGACGTTTTACTACGTTAAAGGTGCTATATAAAAACAAGTTGTTGTTAGCGTGTTGGAGCAGAAGTGGGTGTAACCTTTTTTTATTTGCTTGTGTTCAATTTTGAAAGGAAACATGACTTTGCTGCTACAAGAGAAATATTAATTTTCTCCTAATACAAGGTCAGTGGAGCAAAAGAATAGGAGAGAAGGTGAGTTAAATTCAGACATAGTCGTTGGGTAATGCCAGGCTTTGGTTTGAAAAGCTTACAGATTGTGTGAGGAAAGCTTCAGGGAGGTAAGGGGTTCCAGAATTTTGAAGTCCTAGGAATAAAGGCGAGGTAGAAGACCATGCAGCAAACCTTTATTTCAACATGTTGAGAATGCAGCAAGGAAGAAGAGCACGAGTGGTTTCAACAAAAAGGAAAATACAGAGGAAAAATGTAGTAGTATTGATCTGATCGAGATAAGAAAGCTTGTGTAGATTGAGGCTGTTGGCTAGAGTTGAGCGAAGAATTGCCCATCAGATGACCAACTGTTCCTTGACTATTGTCAAAGTATGAGAGAGAGGTGCTGGACGAGTGTCTCCAGGTATGGGAGCAGTATTAAACTCTTGGCTTGTTTGGCTTTGCAGAGAGTCACAAGTCACGAGTTGTTGGGGCAGGGAGGAGTTTGTTGGTAGGTTGTTGAATGCTTTGACATAGCTTAAGAATGCTAAGTTGTTGCTTTTCCCAATGCAGCTGTTGAAATAATGGTGCAAGGAATGTAGCATTACCTGCCTAAGATGCTATTTCTTTAATACTTTATGTGAATGAGTACAGGTATAGGCCCTGAAATTCCAATGATGCGGGTGGGACTTCATAATGGCATAATGTTCCAGTTTTGACCCCTTGTCTGAAATTATAAGGTCAGACAAGTAGCATATGAAGAATTGTGCATGCCATCTAAATGCAGCCTGCAATGCCTCAGATACTCAGAGGGGTCAGGTAACTGCAACGGTGAGAGTCAGGTCCTAAAAGGGCTCTGGCTGGAAAGGGTGGGGGTGGGATGGAGTGGAGGGAGGGTTGGTGAAGGAAACCTGGTACAGCAAGTAGATGTAAAACCTGTTGTGTTTAAAGGAGCAGTGGAGGCCTCTAAGGAAACGGAGCCAGAAAGAGGTGAGTGATCTTCCACCTCTGCCCAACCAGCCACATCATCACCATGCTGTGCATCCAGTGTGGCTGCTTTGACCACTGGCCATCAGGTTATGAGTGATAGTTTGTGGAGAATAATAGCAACTGGCTTCCTTGAGTTTAGAGACACTATTTCTTGGTGTCTGCAGTATCTATCTGATACCAGCAGGTCTGCCCTCCTGCTGATAAGTGGGCACTCCAATCCAGGACCTAGCACAAGTGGCATGACCAGAATCTTCATGATGCCATCCTCTCTTCTGATGACTGCTCGGGTGACTTATCAAGCCAGCCCTCACAGGTGCCTGCTTCTCAGAGTGAGGGGAGCGGTGGCTACAGTGGCCCGTGTGTTTGAATGTGGAGCCACTCTTGCTCCTGGCTCTACTTTCAGGTAATGTTTATTTCAATCACTTGCATTGTTGGTTGTGGTCCGCAGTTTAAGGGCCGCATGTAGACCTGGTGTTTCTGAAGGCAGCTGACTCAATATTAGAGAGGGGATTTGAAACGGGTCTCTTATTTGAATGTGATGAAGGGCCTACCGCCTATTTCAGGCATATGCACGGGATGCCCTTTTTTTTGTTGTCTACAACTATATGGCACATCTGGCTCATAATGAGCGTGTGTTCCCTGCCTGCTATTTTGGAGGTTTAAACGCCCATTTAGTACCCAAAAAATGTGCATGCTCCAATCAATTTCTACGCCCATATGTTGTCCTTAAGCCTCATTGCTGTTTTACTCAAAAGGTTTGGTTTTAATCAAGCTACCAGCATACTCTTCAAATGTAGTTTTTTCTAGACTTCTGCAATTTTATTTTCATTAGCATTCTCCTAGCAACTAACATGTCTACCAGTACCAAGCTTGTTTATCTATTTTAAAAATGGGAAAGAAAGTGTCAGCATTACAGTGACATTGAATTGATGTATTCAATGTTTATCATGGTGCTATGTTTTTGTGAATCATTAAAGCGAAAGAGGTGCTTGGTTTGGCAAATTTTCCAGCATTGTGACTAATGATCATGGTATTAGGATTAACAGATGTCTGTTTGTGCACACCAGATTAGTTTTAGCTGTCTTGTGCAAAAAAACAGAAAGTTGAGTTATAGAACGTTTCATTTGTCCAACTTTTTGTTTGCAGGTTTTAACAATTGTACATTGTATTTATTTTAGAATGTTAAGTTTACAAGCATAATTTTATTTTTTTTCATTATTGCGCAGTTTAAATTTGCATCCTATGCGTAGAAAATTGATCCAATTTGCATTGCAGTTTTTAAGGAAATATGAAATGGACTAGCATTTGTAAGAAAATAGATACAAATGGGTATGATCTGATAGCCATTACAGAAATGTGGATGCAAGGTGACCAGGACGGGGAACTAAATATTCAGGTGTATTTGACAATTCGGAAGGACAGAGAGTAAGGAAAAGGAGGTGGGGTAGCACTGTTAATAAAGGATGAGATCAGTGCGTTAGTGAGAAACGATATTGGCTCAGAGGATCAAAATGTTGAATCAGTTTGGGTGGAGATAAGGAATAATAAGGAGAAAAAGTCGCTGGTGGACGTAGTCTATAGGCCCACTAACAGTAGCTACACTGTTGGATGGAGTATAAATCAAGAAATAATGGAGGCTTGTAATAAAAGAGCAGCAATAATCATGGGTGATTTTCACCTTCATATTGATTGGGCAAAGCAAATTGTCCAGGCTAGCCTAGAGGAAGAGTTCATAGAGTGTATCCGGAATAGTTTCCTTGAACAGTACGTTGCGGAACCAACCAGTGAGCAGACTATCTTGGATCTGGTACTGTGAAATGAGACAGGATTAATAAATGATTTCGTAGTAAAGGATCCTCCAGGAATGAGTGACCATAACATGGTTGAATTTCAAATTCAGTTGGAGGGTGAGAAAGTTGGTCCAAACTTAAATAAAGGAGACTACTAAGGTATGAAGGCAGAGTTGGTTAAAGTGGACTGGGAAAATAGATTAAAGTGTGGGACTGTTGATGAGCAGTGGCAGATATTTCATAACTCGCAACAAAAATATATCCCAATGAGAAGGAAAGACTGTAAGAGAAGGGATAACCATCCGTGGCTAACTAAGGAAATAAAGGATAGTATCAAATTGAAAACAAGGGCATACAATGTGGCCAAGACTGGTGGGAGGCCAGAGGATTGGGAAACCTTTAAAATCCAGCAAAGAACGACTAAAAAAATAATAGAGAGGGAAGATAGATTATGAAAGTAAACTAGCACGAAATATAAAAACAGGTACATAAAAAGGAAGAGAGTTTCTAAAGTAAATGTTGGTCCCCTAGAGGATGAGACTGGTGAATGAATATTGAACAGGGAAATGGCAGAGACGTTGAACAAATATTTTGTATCGGTCTTCAAGGTAGAAGACATTAAAAACATCCCAAAAGTGGATAATCAAGGGGCTATAGGGAGGGAGGAACTTAATACAATCACTATCACAAATGAAGTAATACTCGATAAATTAATGGAATTAAAGGCGGACAAGTCGCCTGGACCTGATGGCTTACATCCTAGGGTCTTAAAAGAAGTGGCTGCAGAGATAGTGGATGCATTGGTTGTAATCTACCAAAATTCCCTTGATTCTGGGGCGGTCCCAGCAGATTGGAAAACTACAAATGGGAACGCCCCTATTTAAAAAAGGAGGCAGATAAAAAGCAGGAAACGATAGACCAGTTAGCCTAACATCTGTCGTTGGGAAAATGCTGGAGTCCATTATTAAGGAAGCAGTAGCAGGACATTTGGAAAAGCATAATTCAATCAAGCAGGGTCAGCATGGTTTCTGAAAGGGAAATCATGTTTGACAAATTTGCTGGAGTTCTTTGACGATATCCCGAGAGTGGATAAGGGGGAACCAATGGATGTGGTGTATTTGGATTTCCAGAAGGCATTCGATAAGGTGCCACATAAAAGGTTACTGCACAAGATAAAAGTTCATGGGGTTGGAGGTAATATATTCGCATGGATAGAGGATTGGCTAACTAACAGAAAACAGAGAGTTGGGATAAATGGGCCATTTTCCGGTTGGCAAACAGTAACTAGTCGGGTGCCACAGGGATCCGTGCTGGGACCTCAATTATTTACAATCTATATTAATGACTTGGATGAAGGGACCGAGTGTAATGTAGCCAGGTTTGCTGATGATACAAAGATGGGTGGGAAAGCAAATTGTGAGGAGGACACACAAAATCTGCAAAGCGATTATATACAGACTAAGTGAGTGGGCAAAAATTTGGCAGATGGAGTATAATGTGGGGAAAATGTGAGGCTATCCACTTAGGTAGAAAAAAGCAAATTATAATGTAAATGGAGAAAAATTACAAATTGCTGCAGTACAGAGGGACCTAGTGGACCCTTGTGCATGAAACACAAAAAGTGAGTATGCAGGTATAGCAAGTAATCAGGAAGGCAAATGGAATGTTGGCCTTTATTGCAAGGGGGATGGAGTATAAAAGCAGAAAAGTCCTGCTACAACTGTACAAGGTATTGGTAAGACCACTCCTAATAACTCCTTCTTTGGCTTGGTGGCCATTTCTGTCTGATTTATACCTCCTGAAGTGCATTGGAACATATTTCTATGTTAAAGACACGATATAAATGCAAGTTGTTATTATTACATTTCTCTATGGGCTCGGCCGATCTCTTGCTGGAGAATCCCCATGGAAATTCCAATCTCTGATATTTGATGTTCAAGACATTGGGCAAGTGGCCTACTCCTCGTTCTGCAGCTGGTCACTTATTGGGCCCGATTTTGGCCATGACTTGCATCAATTTTTTTGGAGTAAGTTGTTTTTTCTGGTGTAAGTTTAAAAAATGCCATTTTCTCCCAAACTCCAGAGTAAGTCAGTTAGGTACGATTTTTTAAAGTTTTTTTTTCAAAAAGGGGGCCTTCCCAGATACTTACGCCAGTTTAGGCCATTTATGCCATTTTGGCCAGCGAAAAGATACTCCAAATCCACTTAGGTCAGTGTATGTGGCCAGCTCTGAAAAACCTTGTGGGCAGTTAACAAATCGGCGCAGCTAGGACCTGCACCAAGCAGCAATCATTCAATATAAAAGTTCAATTAACTACATAAAAATAGGGTAAACAATTGAAAAACAATTTAAAAAATTGTATTATGGCCCAAAATGGGCCTGAAGATTTATGGCGCATTAATCGCTCCACAAAAGCGCCGGACCTTTGGTGAGTGCGCCAGAAATTTGTACTGGCCAAAATTGGACCCATTGGGAGGTGAATACAAGAGAGACCAAGTTTACTCCATCTCTGTGCAGAAATGCCTTGGCACCAATCAGTGTGACAATGTGGCCCTTGATATGGCAGTGGAAGAGAAAATTCAAGTGTTGGTTTATCGATGCGCTGTACCACCACAATGTGAGGTAGAAAGTTTCTCTTTCTACATCAATGCCATATCAACTTGTGGACAAAACATTGTTTTACATCTGTTGATGATTTGTGAAATATTAGTTTTGAAGTACATATCTCTTTCAGTGATCTTATTCATCACTGACTTGATTTAGGATGTTCTAGCAATGACCACGTGAATAAAATATCATCATGGTTTTTATTGTCATCGGTGACTTTTCACTATCGATGGAGTGCTTGGGTTGATCATTTCAAAATCCTGCAGCTGCTAACCCAATAGATATATTGTTGATTTAAATGTTGATTTGTACAGGTAGAGCGTCTGAAATCTGGAAACCTCTGGACAGAGACTGTTTCGGATTTCAGGTACTTATGGATTTCGAAACGTCTTTCCGATGTCCTGTATCCGGAAACGCCTGGGCCGAGGTAAGTGGGGGGCGGGGGGAGGGGGTGTGCGGTTCCGGGTTCAGCTGCGGGTCGGGTCGGCGGCCGGGAAAAAACTGCGTGAAGACCAGCAAAAAAGGTAAGTTAAAGTTTTTATTTTTAAATTGTTTTTCAGCGATTCACGTTATAAAACTAATATTAGATACTTAGGGCCCAGGTTTAGAGCCGCGCCTAGAACGGCGCAGTCCCGCCCTGGACGCCCGTTTTTCGCGCCACAAAGTGCGCCTAAAAAAAACTTCCAGATTCTCCAGCTCCCTGCAGGTCGTTTGCAGCTCGGTGCAGCGCAGCGCGAGCTGTAGGGGGCGGAGCCAGGTCCCTGCGCTGAAAACAGTGCCGGGACCTCTGCACATGCGCGCTACAGTGGGCACGCAAGTGCAGTAGTTCCAGGCGCCCAAAACTGTGTGGGAGGGGCCGAAGCACGCAGCCCCTAGCCCTGGCCCAATGGCCTCACCGGGGCTGCGTGAATAAGGCTCCTCCCATGGCCAGCTCCTGCTTCCTCCCGACCCGACTCGACTCGACCCGACTCCTGCTCCCCGCCCCCGGACTGGACCCGACCCGACTCTTCCCGCCCCCCCGCCTCCGGACCAGACCCGACACCGACCCGACTCCCGCCCCCCCCCCCCCACCCCCACCCCCGGACCTGACCCGACACCCCGGACTGGACCCGACCCGACCCGACTCCCGCTCCCCCCCCCGCCTCCGGACCCGACACCGACCCGACTCCCGCTTCCCCCCACCCCCCCCGCCTCTGGACCCGACACCAACCTGACTCCCGCTTCCCCCCCCGCCCCCCCCCCCCCGGACTGGACCCGACCTGACCTCCCTCTCCCCGACCTGACCTCCCTCTCCCCGACCTGACCTCCCTCACCCTCCCTCCCTCCGACCCGAACCGAACCGACCTCCCTCTCACCAACCCCCCAACCCGACCCAACGCCACCTACCTGTAAATCTGGTGCTGGGGACGGGCCCTGCCCGAAGTTTCAGGCCCGGCCGGGCCCGGCCCGTTCAGCCTCCCTCCCCCATCTCCTTTCCCCCCTCTCATCTCCTTTCCACCCCCTCCCATCTCCTTTTCCACTCCCTCCCATCTCCTTTCCACCCCCTCCCATCTCCTTATCAGAAACACAGACACTGACAGACAGAGAGATAGAGACACACTGGGGGGGCATCCCAGCACGCTGTTGAAGGGCTCCCGGTGTTGCAGTCGGTAAGTAGAAAATGTTTTATTTATTGATTTAAAAAAAAAATTATGATTATTGGTTGATTTATTGATGTTTTTATCATTTATTATTGATGATGGCTCTTTATTTGTAAAACTGAAGTGTTTAATGTTTGTAAACTTCCTTTTTAACCCACCCCCCCACCCCCCCCCATTCCCTACGCCTGATTTGTAGCCTGATTTGTAACCGACGCCTGATTTTCTAAAGTGTAGACAAGGTTTTTTCGAGCGTACAAAAATCTTCACTTACTCCATTCTAAGTTAGTTTGGAGTAAGTTTTCACTGATGAAACTTTGAAAACAGGCGTAAGTGGCCGGACACGCCCCCTTTTGAAAAAAAAATTCTGTTCCAAAGTGAAACTGTTCTAACTGACTAGAACTGGAGCAGACTAAATGGCGAGAATTCCGATTTCTAAGATACTCCGTTCTACACCAGTTGCTCCTAAAAATCAGGAGCAAATCATGTCGAAACTTGGGGCCTTAGTAGGTAAGGGTTTTGTGAATTTTTATTTTTTTGTTTTTTGGAATTTTTTTTTTTGTTCGTGTTTTTCCCCTTCCCTAGGTCCAACTCGCAGCGATAATCAGTTTTTTAAAAAAAATGACCGGATTTCGGAACATATTCCGGACACTGGATTTCGGACGCTCAACCTGTACTCTGAAACCTAAGTCTGGAATATCCTCTGCTTCTATTTCAGAAGACTGTATTTGTGTCAGCTTTGTGTTACAGAAATTTATGTGTATAATAACTCCCACTAATGTCAAAGGAATGTAAACAAAGTATTTTGCATAAAGCTGGAATATGGATACAGGACTCCCACTGAGTACAGAACAAAAGTTCTGCCAGAAGTATCTAATAGTTTTATAATATGAATTGCAATAGTTCTGTAGATTAAATGAATCATTCCAAATTACTATGAACTGTATCAAATCTGATTTGAGATCTTTGGTGAGTTATTAATTTAAGACTAATCTGCAAATAAAGGTCACAAAGACTTTGGAGTTTGCTAGAGATGTACTCAGAATTATTATAAATACTAAGTTTGAAATTTGTATTGTTATGATTGAAGTCGATAACTCATACTTCAGAAAATCTTTAAAATTATCAACGTGGAGTGTTAAAAGTTCTTAAACTCCCTTCCTTCAGGCTTTATTGTCACACTGGCTTAATTTTCTATTCTTTTTAGCTAGGTAGAGGATTCATTTTACTTTTGTGCTAGATTCAAAGAAATTAGCTGACTACATGATGGGATGCACCCCTGGTCTCAGCATTCAGGCACAGTGATCGTTCTCTGCGGCCAAAAATGGGCGCGCCCGAATTTCTAGGCCCAGCACTTTCAGCTCATCAATGTTGCCTGACAAGGTCCAGACAATGGGTGGATCTGTACCTGGAGATTCCCCAGCCCTGCAAATGATCTGGTGCAGCATGAACCTGAGCGGCTGCTTCCTCTGGCACAGTGCACCTCATACACTGTGCCTACTGGACACTCATAAAGCAAAATGTAGATCAGTATATCTTTTTGCGCGGGTAAAATACCCATCTGGCAGGAAAATCTTTCTTTTGGGCTTAAACATAGAAGCATAGAAAGTAGGTGCAGGAGTAGGCCATTCGGCTATTCGAGCCTGCACCAGCATTCAATATGATCATGGCTGATCATGCAACTTCAGTACCCTATTCCTGCTTTCTCTGCATACCCCTTGATCCCTTTAGCTGTAAGGGCCACATCTAACTCTCTTTTTTGAATATATCTAATGAACTGGCCTCAACAACTTTCTGTAGTAGAGAATTCCACAGGTTCACAATTCTCTGAGTGAAGAAGTTTTTCCTCATCTCGGTCCTAAATGGCTTACCCCTTATCCTTGGACTGTGACCCCTGGTTCTGGACTTCCCCAATATCAGGAACATTCTTCCTGCATCTAACCTGTCCAATCCCATCAGAATTTTATGTTTCTATGCGATCCCCTCTCATTCTTCTAAATTGCAGTGAATATAAGCCTAGTCGATCCAGTCTTTTTTCATATGTCAGTCCTGCCATCCCGGGAATCGGTCTGGTGAACCTTCGCTGCACTCCCTCAATAGCAAGAATGTCTTTCCTCAGATTAGGAGACCAAAACTGTACACAATATTCAAGGTGTGGCCTTACCAAGGCCCTGTACAACTGCAGTAAGACCTCCCTGCTCCTATACTCAAATCCTCTCGCTATGAAGGCCAACATACCATTTGCCTTCTTCACCGCCTTCTGTAACAGCATGCCTACTTTCAATGACTGATGTACCATGACACCCAGGTCTCATTGCATCTCCTCTTTTCCTAATCTGTCACCATTCCGATAATAATCTGTCTTCCTGTTTTTGCCACCAAAGTGGATAACCTCACATTTATCCACATTATACTGCATCTGCCATGCATTTGTCCACTTACCTAACCTGTCCAAGTCACCCTGCAGCCTCTTAGCGTCCTCCTCACAGCTCACCCAGCTTAGTGTCATCTGCAAACTTGGAGATATTACATTCAATTCCTTTGTCCAAATCATTAATGTATATTGTAAATAGCGGGGTCCCAGCACTGAACCTTGCGGTACCCCACTAGTCACTGCCTGCCATTATGAAAAGGACCCGTTTATTCCTACTCTTTGCTTCCTGTCTGCCAACCAGTTCTCTATCCATGTCAATACATTACCCCCAATACCATGCTTTAATTTTGCACACTAATCTCTTGTGTGGGACCTTGTCAAAAGCCTTTTGAAAGTCCAAATACACCACATCCACTGGTTCTCCCTTGTCCACTCCACTAGTTACATCCTCAAAAAAATTCTAGAAGATTTGTCAAGCATGATTTCCCTTTCATAAATCCATGCTGACTTGGACCGATCCTGTCACTAGTTTCCAAATGCGCTGCTATTACATCTTTAATAATTGATTCCAACATTTTCCGCACTACTGATGTCAGGCTTAACCGGTCTATAATTCCCTACTTTCTCTCCCTCCTTTTTTAAAAAGTGGGGTTACATTAGCTACCCTCCAATCCATAGGAACTGATCCAGAATCTATAGAATGTTGGAAAATGACCACCAATGCATCCACTATTTCTAGGGCCACTTCCTTAAGCACTCTGGGATGCAGACTATCAGGCCCTGGGGATTTATCGGCCTTCAATCCCATCAATTTCCCTAACACAATTTTCTGACTAAGGATTTCCTTCAGTTCCTCCTTCTTGCTAGTCCCTCGGTCCCCTAGTATTTCCGGAATGTTTTTTGTGTCTTCCTTAGTGAAGACAAAATATGTAACATGAGTTAAAGATGCAATCCATTAAATTAAAACTGCAGCCCTGAGGAAAGACAGGCTAACTACCTTGTGAAAAATTTATTAAAATATCAAATACAATTTAAACATAATAGCAACTATCCAAGCTCTAATAGAGAACTGCTGTGCGTGTGTTGTGTTTTATATATATATATATATATATATAATTCAATAGTTGCTGTAATCCATTCTCAAATCTGTAACTGCATCGTTATTTGTTCTGCCGGTCCTTCAGCACTGATGCCTTTCCTCCGGGTTCTTTGCAGCAGCTTTTTAGTTGCAGCCAAGTCACTGTGATGATAGTAGTGGGGAGTTTTTTTTTCTTATACCCTTGTACTAAGTTATATCACATAAGAACATGCAGAGCATAGTTTTCCCCATCCAAAGTTTGGAGATTAATATTTGAAAATATTGTTACACTGGGGCAGTAATTTGCAAGGAGAGAGAAGTTGAGGGTGGGATGGAAGTGTGTTGTCCGCCCTGTTGGATCAGACTGCTCCGTAGGCATCCAAGGCATGCGCTGAACGATTCAGGAATCTTGTATAATGAAGGTCCCATGCTGGTTGTAGGACCTTTTCATGAAATTTGTCTGCCCGAGTGTCTGACTCGCTCCACTTTTCCCCAAATATGTTAATGACTTAGATCAGGAGTTCTCAATCGGGGGTCCCCAAGAAGATTTTAAGAGGTCTGCCAAAAATAACCAGATCTACACAACACCCTGCCCCTCACACACTCCGATTGGTTGAAGGACCCGCTCAGTCCTCCAGCACCTCTTCCTATTGATCTGGAGCTCACATCAATTACCCGGGCAGTGTGAGCTGAGCATGCGCAGACGGTGCTGGCTGGTGGAGATGCAGCAGGCAAGAGGTCTGGATGGACTGGGTTAATAAACCACAGGGGAACCGGTTTCTGGGTTCGCCTTGGCTGGAACGAGCAGTGTGAGCGTCAAACTCCGGGAGCAACAGCAAGTGCTGGGAATTCTCGGTAAGCGTCTGTAAATGAAGAAGAAAGGGTGACTGGTCAGGGTCAGCTCCCGATATCTTCCAGATTGCCTCTCCTAGCCTTGGTATGCCCAACCCTATACCTAACATCCTTAATTGTAACCCTGATCCCTAATCCTGACCCGTTACCGCAAAATCCTAACCCAAAACACTAACTTAATTCCCAACCCCTAATTCTAACATATATAACTAAGCCCTAAAGTTTATGTTTAATTGCATATGTTTTCAAATCCCTCCACGGCCTTGCCCCTATGTAACTCTCTAATCTCCTCCAGCCTTACAACCCTTGAGATTACTGCACTCCTCCAATTCTGGCCTTTTGATCGTTCCCAATTGTAATCATTCCACCATTGTGGGCCGTGCCTTCAGCTGCCTAGGCCCTAAGCGCTGAAATTCCTTTCCTAAACCTCGCTGCCTCTTTATACCTCTTTCCTCCTCCAAGATGCTCCTTAAAACCTACCTCTTTCACCAAGTTTTTGGTCATGCGCCCTTTGTGGTTTGGTGTAAAAAATAAATTGCTAAGCTCCTGTGAAGCATCTTGGGATGTTTTACTACATTAAATGCGCTATATAAATACAAGTTATTTCGTGTTACGGGGGATCTTGACATTTTATAACATGGGAGGGGGGCCGCAAGCAAAAAGGTTAAGAACCTTTGACTTAGATAAAGGAATAAAGAGTTGTATATCCAAATTTTCAGATAATACTATGTTAGGAGACATAGTAAGTTGTCTAGATTGGAGCAGGAAATTACAAAGGTACATTGACAAACTAAGTGAGTGGACAAAACTATGGCAGATGGCGTTCAATGTCAGGAATTGTGAGGTCACCGCTTTGGATCTGATGAAAACAAATCACAATATTTTTTTATTGTGTAGCGACTCGAAGCTGTGAAGGAGCAAAGAATTTAGGAGTCAATGGTCACACTAAAAAAACAAGTGCACAGGCACAAAAGCAATAAAAGAGAGGTTGGAATACAAAAATGAGAAAGTGATACTTCAGTTGTACAAAGCCACGGTCAAATCCCATCTGGCGTACCATTTTCAATTTTGGGCACTGAACTTAAGGATTGATAGATTGATCGTGGAAGGGATGCACTAATTCACTAGAATTATGCCAGGCTTAAAGAGTTAAATTATGAGGCTATCTTGTATAAGCTTGATTTGTATCCCCTGCGTTTAAACGGTTGAGGATGATCTAATTGAGGGAATTCAATAGGAGAGTTACAAATAAATTATTTCCACTGGTGGGGAATTGAGGAATATAGGAACGGGAGTTGTCCATTCAATCCCTCAAGCTTGTTCCACCATTCAATTAGATCATGGCAGATTTTGTATCTTCATTTATCTGCTATAGTTCAGTAACCCTTAATACCCTTGCCGATCAAAAACCTAGCAATCTCAGTTGTGAAATTTACAATTGACCCCCGGCCTCACCAGCTTTTTGGGGGAGAGAGAGTTCCAGATATCCACTACCCTCTGTGAAGAAGTGCTTTCTGATATAATATTGAACTGCCTCGCTCTAATTTTAAGGTTACACTGCATTGTTCTGGACTCGCCTACCAGAGAGGAAGTAGATTCCCTCTCACTACCCTATCAAATCATTTAATCATCTTAAACATCTCAACTGGATCATCCCTTAATCTTCTAAACTCAAAGGAATACAAGCCTAGTCTATGTAACCTGTCCTCATCATTTAACCATTTTAGCCTCGGTATCATTCTGGTGAATCTGTGCTGAACCCCCTCCAAGGCCAATATATCTTTCCTGAGGTCTGGTGCTTTTATATATCTGTAACATAACTTCCTTCCCTTGGTGTTCCAGCATCCTTGAGATAAAGGTCAACATTCCATTAGCCTTTTACCTATCCACTAGCTTGTGGTGATTTCTGTATATGGAGCCCTAAATCTCTCTCTGCTCCTTTCCATAGTTTCTAGCTTCTCACCATTTATAAAATACTCGGATCTATCTATCTTCGGTCAAAGTGGATGATCTCGTATTTCCCCAAATTAAACTCCATCTGCTACAGTTTTGCCCACTCAGCTTATCTATCAGTAACCCTTTGCAACTTTTTGCTCCCATCTACACTACTTACTGTGCCACCTAACTTAGTGTCATCAGCAAACTTGGATATTAGTATTCCTTTGTCTAAGTTAATGATAAAAACAGAGCTGACCCCACAGTACAGAGCTCTGGAGGGACATCACTAGTCAAATCCTGTCAATTTGAGTATATACCTATATCCCTACTCTCTGTCTCCTACCTCCTAACAATTCCCTACCCATATCAATCGGTTATCTCCAATTGTATGCACACTCATTTTTGTTGTCTCTTGTGTGGAATCTTATTGAATGCCTTCTAGAAGTCCATATAAAAACATCCATAAACACTCCCTTAACTACCACTTCCGTTAAATCCTCAAAAAATTCAATTAGGTTCATGAAATATGACTTACCTTTACAAATCCACGTTGGCTCCCTCTGATCAGTTCATATTTGTCCAAGTACTCAGAGCAAGGGATAATCGTAAAAATACAGCTATGATAGTTAGGAGTGCAATCAGAAAGCACTTTTTTGCACAAAAGGTAGTAAAAATCTGGAACTCTTTTTCCCTCCCACAAAAGGCTGTGAATGCTCGGCCAATTAAAATTTTCAAGATTGAGATTGATAGATTTTTGTTAGGTAAGGGCATCGAGGAATATGGGGAAATGGTGGGTAAATGGAGTTGTGATATAGATTAGCCATGATTTAATTGAATGGCAGAACAGACTCGAGGGGCTGAATGGCCTACTTCTGTTCCTATGTACTTCTATAACTGACATCTTTGGATGGGACCTCATCCGTCACTGAGACAATACCAAATCTAATTAACTAAAAGGAACATTCACGATGTAGTTGTATCGTGATGTAGTTGTAGTGGAGTTTCATATTCATCAGAACATTTCTGACCTATTTGGAATCATTCAAACATGGCAGGTCAATTAACACACAGAAAAAAATTAAACTATCAGAAAGTAATATAAATTCCAAAATTTCACTTCATTTTTTGTAAGGAATTGCTACCTTTTATATAAATATACTTCATTTGTCTTTGTGATGTAGTGGTTGTAATTCCTGGAGGATTTGAGGAAGTAGATCTGCGTTATGGCAATAAGCAGAGCGTGGGGTTGAAATTGGCCGTTGGCAAAAATGTGCAAGAGGCAATAGTTAATCAATTTTCCATTGGCTTCAATAGAAAAACAAATCAGGCACTGTGTAAAACAGGCTGCCAATTTGTTATTGCCTGCTTTGCACCCTCATTCAAGACCAATTTCAGCCACCACGGTATCTTCCCAATTCATAAGCATTTGATTGCATTTTAAGTTCAATAAAAATCGATAATTGCTGTTCATTGTGAGGGTCGGTCAGTAATGTACCCAAGACCTACACCTGGGCCATTCTGAACTAGCTGCTCAGAGATGTGCAAGAGTGGCCTTAGAGATGACTCTTCCTCTGACCTTATTACCTTCTAAGAACAAATCTGGCCAGATTTTGATGGACAATATGTAATTCATTTTAGACCCTATTAAAATTGTTGACAGAAGCTGTTAAATATCAGGCAAAGTAAACTCATTGCTGCGTAACTGACTTGTAGAAAAAGGAGTTTAAATAATAAATAGGTCTGTATAAAATGCGGACGTTCTGATTTGTACTGCCAAAATGGCCGTCATGCTCTACACTTTGTCTATGATTCGTCCCCTTGGAGGATAAGCCACACCCTGAAGTTTCACTAGAATGTGTAACTGGAACCGCTCTCCCAAGGTCTCTCTGACTTTGCAAATTGTAACTCGATGCACTTTGACTTCCTGAAGCGATAGAAGACAGAGCTTCCCAGAAGACAGCAAGAGCCAGCCAAAGTGCCTTACCCTAGTCCAAGTGCATGCCTCCCTCAGCCAAAGTGCCTTACCCCAGCGCAAGTGCATCCTTTCCCCCACCCCCCCCCCCCCCTTCCCACCCCACCATAGATGGGGCAGGTATTGTGTAGGATTGTTAACAGGTTTATTGGGTATGAAGTGAATAGTGACAGTGTTGTGACTTTTGGATCATCCACTCCAACAATGTCCCTTGTAGGGGTTTGTAAGAACGTGATCTGTCTTTCCTGAGATCCCCCTCTCCCCTGCGATTTTTCCCTGCCCCCGCCCCCCCTCCCCGTGTCTCTCCCCGTGTCCCCCCTCACCCGTGTCTCCCCACCCCCCCCCTCACCCATGTCTCTCCCCACCCCCCCCCTCACCCGTGTCTCCCCACCCCCCCCCCACCCGTGTCTCTCCCCGCCCCCCCCTCACCCGTGTCTCTCCCCGCCCCCCCCTCACCCGTGTCTCTCCTCGCCCCCTGTGTCTCTCCCCACTCCCCCCTCACCCGTGTCTCTCCCCACTTCCCCCTCACCCGTGTCTCTCCCCTCCCCACCCCCTCACCCGTGTCTCTCCCCACACCACCCCCCCCCCCCCCTCACCCGTGTCTCTCCCCACTCCCACCTCACCCGTGTCTCTCCCCATGCCCCCCCAACCATGTCTGGCAAAAAAAAGTGCAGTACAAATAGTTACATCGATAAAATACAACTGCTGCAGAAAAAGAGAGTGCTGCATAAATGTTAAACTTTAACTTTGTTAAATTTGACTTTTTGTATTGACGGGGGAAGGAACTAGGGAGAGAGTTTGTCATACCTCTGGCAGTGGATTCTGATTCAGTGGTTTGCTTGTCAAATGAGCAAGTTCACAAACATTTGTGTAGATCGTTGAGGATTTTGAAAAAAAGTTATGCTTTTGTTTTCCTGTTACTATCACAACCATTTCCGCTATGAAGAAATATTGGCCCTGAATTTGCGTTCAGTGGCGAAGCAAAGACATTCTCTGCTGACCCCAAAGATCTCTCTGGCGAGTTCATTCAAGTGATTTCAGTTGTCTGAAGAAGGAATCCCTTCTGCTGTGACGTCAACAAGCTGTCTAAGCAGCCAGTTACATTGCAGAATTCTCACAGATCGGAAACCAGGAAATGAGAAACTGCTTTTATACGGACTTTTAAAAATGTTAGAGAGTGAAACAAAGATTGGCACTCTTGCATGGGGATAAGGTAGAACCTGAATTATCATGAACAAAATCTTCAAAAAAAAAAAAAAAGTTTTTTAAAAAGTTGTAATATTTATCATAATGGAGAAATTTGACATTCTACAAATATAAAAATTATTTTTACAGGGCCATAACATTTGTTTAGCATCATTAGGCTATTAAAATCCCAGTTACAGCTATTCTAACAAGACTTTAATGGGGTATTTAACAGCGATATTACCATGGTGGGGGGAGGGGGGGGCGGAGTGGTCCACAGTGCAGCCAGTGTTGGAGCAGTGAATGAACGCAACTTCAGGATTTCCACATTTTGATGCACATGTGTTAAAGTTGCGGTCAGTTTCAGAGGGGTACGAAGAGAGAACGCTGATAATTCGCCGATTTTAACCACTGCAAATTATGGGCCTTTAACTTTACTGACATTTGTTTAATTTTCCTGCTGATTCATGTTTTTAACCTGATAAATCTCTCTTTTTGGACAGAAACGTGCAAGGGGACAGGTTCTCTTTGACAAAGTCTGTGGGCAGCTCAACCTTCTGGAAAAAGATTACTTTGGTTTGACATTTCGGGACTCTGAAAATCAGAAGGTAATTTAGATAAATAAATGTTGGGTTGCTGGAATGAGAAAATGCTGATACTCACTTTGCTTATGTTGTACTTATGCTGCTTTGTGAACTATATTTTCCTCTGTTCACTGCTTTTACTTGAAGCTGAGTTAAAGCAGGGAACACTGCGTTATGATTGTGTCTACTTGTTTGTGGAATATATAGGCCAAATGGCTAATTTGTCGACCAGTTTAATTACACAACTTCTATCAATGTGAGGTGGTTTGGAGGTCGTGTTTATTTGCAACACCAGATTTCTGATTAGTCCCCTTGGAGGACTGGACACACCCAACAGATCGTCTGGAATTTGTAATTTGATCCTGCCTACCATAGACAACCCTGCAATGTGTAATTGTATCCAGTCTACATTCATAAAGACTATAGAATGTGGAAATCCAGTTAACTTTGTGAAGATACTGCTAATATTCTGCAATTGGAATTATAGTTGTCCTTGGCTGGTAAAATAAGAGTTTAAACTCTAATTAGAGGGTTAGTTAATTCTTTGGAGTTTTTTTTTTCTTTTGGAAGTGATAAAAATTCTTCAATTCTGGATGAAGGGACTTTGTGTGGGGTCTGTGTATGTGGGTATTTTGCTGATAAGTGCTGTTCCTAAGATTCACTCTGAATTTGTAGCTTTGGATTGGGGTAGATTTGACTGCAGCTCCAGGCCGGACCCTTGCGTGGGAGCCGAGTGTGATGCGGCCAGAGCGCCGAGCAGAACATGTGGCTAGTAATGGCGGTACCCAGGAGTCGCAAATGAAATCCACGCCAGGCTGGGGACCACGAGAAGCAGCAGAACCCAAGCCCTGATACCACCAAAACCATGTGCACACTCTGCAAGCACCCAGGAGTTGCGTGTGAACCCCCCGCGCCCCCCAGGCGAGGTTTGGTGGTCTCTGTGCTCTGCAGCCTCTTGCGCTCTCGGACCTGGTGTGGGCGGATCCCAGGGTTTGGTGCTGTCGGGGCTTCTACGCACGCGGGGCAGTGAGTTGTTTAAGCCACCGCTCTACCCCATTCGGGCACATGCGCAGAAGGACGCAGACGCAGAAGACCGTGCAGATAATCACACTGGATCTTGGCTGTGAGTCACTTGGACCAGATTTATGAGAGCACTTCGATTAGGTGGTCTCTTGTCACTTCAGCTTCACGAACACTGCAATATAACTATATACAGATGCAAAGCAAAGTTAAAAACATTTCCAGATGATTCTTTGAACTGGTCAAGTACTTAAAACCTCATTTTTAATGTTGGCTCAGATCTGACAGGTTAATGGGAAAACTGATTTTTGTATTTATTCGTTTTGGGATGTGGTTGTCGCTGGCAAGGTCAGCATTTATTGCCCATCCCTAATTGCCCTTGAGAAGATGGTGGTGAGCCACCACTTTGAACTGCTGGGGTAGTCCTTGTGTGAAAGTACTCCCACAGTGCTGTTGAGGAGGGAGTTCCAGGATTTTGACCTAACAACAATGAAGGAATGATGATATATTTCTAAGTCAGGATGGTGTGCTACTTTGCGGGCAACTTGCAGGTGATGCTGCTCCCATGTGCCTGCTGCCCTTGTCCTTCAAGATGGTAGACGTCGCGGGTTTAGGAGGTGCTGTTGAAGCTGTGGTGAGTTGCTGCAGTGCATCTTATAGATGATGCACACTGCAGCCACGGTGCACCGGTGGTGGAGGGAGTGAATGTTGAAGGTAGTGAATGGGGTGCCAATCAAGCTTTGGTGTCAAGCTTCTTGAGTGTTGTTAGAGCTGCACTCATCCAGGCAAGTAGAGTGTCCATCACACTCCTGACTTGTGCCTTGTCGATGGTGGAAAGGCTTTGGGAGGTCGGGAGCTGAGACACTCGCCGCAGAATACCCAGCCTCTGACCCGCTCTTGTTGCCACAGTATTCATGTGGCTGGACTAGTAAAGTTTTTGGTCAATGGTGGCCCCTAGGATGTTGATGATGGGGGATTCGGTGATGACCATGCCATTGAATATCATGCGGAAATGGTTAGACTCTCGCTTGTTGGAGATGGTCATTGCCTGGCACTTGTGTGGCGCAAATGTTACTTGCCACTTATCAGCCCAAGCAATACTATCATGTTTAATCTTGTTAGAATTAACAATAAATATAGGAAAGAGAAAAGACAAAGAACAGCTAATAATATTTGTCACAGGGACACATGGGGCCCTTAAAGTATCCACATGCATGGCATGTCTTCCCGAACAAGAACCTGAAGCCTATTGGTCAACAAATTGAGTGAATCCCCTGCTTCCCAATTGGGATTGGAGGCTCTGTGTGGAAAATTACCTCCCTCATTATAGGAAAAAGAAGGATCAGTAGCTCATTACTAGCTCTGGGAAAAGTGTACTAATTGTAATCTTGGCAAGAAGTTACCTAATCTTTCAATATTGATCTAGGTGTAGTTCCAGTGTGTGTTACTTAATGCAGCCTAAAGCGGTCACATAGGATTTGAAACCAGAAAGTGATTAGAGCAGATTGTCTGGAGTTCCATCAGAGATAGCCTAGCAATGGCCAGCATGAGAAAAGCTATCTTCTTTAACTGATGCAAGTTATGTTACAAGATCTTCAGTACATAGGATTCTATGGAAATCTTAACACCTGACAGCTCATAAGGCACTCACTGGATCCTCTTCCTCAATAATTGTAGCTTAGGGATAAGATCAGAAGACATGAATCGTCATCTACATGCTCTCTGGCATCCAGGTACTATCAGAAGGAATGTGAAGTGGCATAGCACAAAATATAACAAAATTAGTTAATATCCCATACTTCATTGGACATAGCAATTAAACACCATCCATGACAACTGTCCAAGTTTGACATGCACCGTCAGTGCAGCCCAGGCTGCTGCCCCATGCCTTTGCTGAGCTCGTATCTCCTGTTGCTGTAAGTCACCATTGCATTACTGTGGTCAGTAATTCTTTAAGTTCAGGAACCTCAGAGTGAGCTGAAGGAAGGAGAGTGCCAGTATGAACTATAGGCAGTGAAGGAAGGTTGATGCCAGCAGGAACTGGGGTGGGGCAGAAAAGCAAATGAGTGGGAGAGAAGGGCATGAAAAGTGAGAGCTGAAACTAGGCAGTTTGGAGGAGGATATGAGAGCCAGGTGAATTGATGGAGAAGAGTACCTGCAGAAATTTAGGAGGATGTGGGTGGGGTGGGGGAAGAGTATCTTTGAGTGGTTGGCAGGTTGGATGAAGTGCAATGTCTTTGTAAACTTGCTCTGAACTGGCTGGGGTGGGGGTGGTATGGGAATGGTGGGGAGCAGTAGAAGAGGGGATAATGCCTGGTGAGGTAGCCTTTTGGGGAAGCTAGGTCTATTTGGTCTCTCGAAAACTCAATTGTCACTTTGATTTTTAATCTGGAAAGAAATGATCATTTGTGAAATATAACATTGTTTAAATTTAATAGGAAGGCAACCACAATTTTTAATCTAAAAATTCTAATTCTTCATAGAGAGCATGTCCCTAGAAATACACCAACAATCTGTGTCGGGATTAGTATGTGGCAGAACTGTGTACATTTTAAATATGCTGTCTACAGCCCAGTTATTTGTCAAGACTACTGGGTTTGAATCCCCTATTTGACTTAAACACTTTCTAAAATTAGAAAATGAATGTAAAATTACTATCCTCGCCAGTAATAGTGCATCTGTTGTCGCTGAGAGAAAAATGATTACATATAAAAGAAAAATAATTTATTCCCAAAGTATCAAATAGAGAGTAGTTTTCAATAAAATTGAGCAGAAGTCCCTTCCTTTTTGATGGAAAAAAGAATGTAATGCCCATGTTCACTGTAGCTTTCAGAATATTGCAAAATGCACCGAAAATAAAGTGTCAAAAATAAAAATAAAAACAGAAAATGCTGGAAATATTCAGCGAGAGAAACCGAGTTAGCGTTTCCAGTCGATGATCTTTTGTCAGAACTCCCCAAGTTCATCGACCTGAAACATTAACTCCACAGATGCTGGCTGACCTGTTGAGTATTTCCAGCATTTTCTGTTTTTATTTCAGATTTCCAGCATCCACAGTATTTTGCTTTTGTCAAAAATGTTTCAGGGCGGGGGGGGGATGGCATTTTGGGTATGCCTACTACTTAATATGAGTTGTACGCCACTGCACTTGGTGTAATTTCTTGTTTTCACATGTCATGGGCTTACATTTAGAGGGGTTTTTGAGATACCAATTTTTGGGCAGGCTGCACCAGCTTCTGCTAGGTTCGAGCTTCGCTTCTGAGAAACAAATATTGGCCCGGATTTTGTAATTAGTGGTGAACGATTGGCACTTGACATTGATTACACGTAACACGTGTTTACAGGCTTTCTGTGGGCCTTTGCACTGGAACTTGTGGTTATTAGTGTCAAAGTAACGTGGTCCCCTTTACAGAGGATCTGAGACCTGTGTGAACAGGACAAGCAACAATGTGTCACTTCAACCAATCAGATTGAAGAGTCCTTATTGAGCCATGCAGTCTGAACCAGGAAGTGCAAGTTAGAATATTTAATTCAATGCCATAAGAGACAAAAAAAAAATTTTAATTAAAAAAAAATCTCCAACAATAATTAAAATCTAAAGGAAAGAGATGCACACTTTTAAAAGTAAATTTTCAGTGCCAGAGAGGTTAGTTTGCAGTAATTAATACTTACCACACCGTTAAAAGTTCACTTGCACTTAAATGGACAGCCCTAACTTTTTCTGGCGTGTTTAGTGGGTAAGTACCGCAAATTCATATCTTTCCCTATATGTGAATGTCGAGATCACTCGCCATATACTTGGACAGCAACTTCCTGATTTCCATGTTTAACCGTGCATGTGCGGACAGCAGAAGTTGCTGTCCAATTTACTCAATAATTGTGAGCATTGTTAGCCTCACCATTACTTCTACCACAAAATATGGACCAATAATTAATGTTCCCCAAGGTTATGGTCACCGGCAAACCATAATGTTTCTTTTCAACTCCATATGTTCCAAATTGGGATTAACCACAAATATTTTGTTGTTTTCATTTCGCATGAATTCAAAACTTCTTGCCTTCCTCAGTTATCCTTTCCTTCTAGAATCTACCTGATTTTGGTGTCATCCAATCTTTGGATGTTGAATTACCTCGTCTGGTCTCTTGTACTTGTCAATCTTGCTGGTGTCCTTCACAATGTGTCTTGACCCTCACCACGATTTCTCAATAAAGGAAATATATTTTCACTAATTGTGACTTGATTTGGGGTAACCCATTTGCAGCTTAGGTGTTTATCATCCTGCATTAAAGTGACTTTCATTTTGAGGTAAGTGGTAAGATTGATGTGTAGTGCACTATGTTTTTTAGATTCCAGACTATATTTGTAAAATTAATTATATTAACATGTTTATTTCAGAACTGGTTGGACCCAGCCAAGGAAATTAAAAAGCAAATCCGAAGTAGGTACATTTTACTAATGACTTGAAATGCAGTTCACATGTAATGATGATACGGAAGTAGCTTTCTATTTTTGTTTAACCAGGATATTATTTCCATTCACATTTTGTTGAAGCTTTCAACAATAAAGCAGCCTTCAAAGGGTTTTATCTTTTGCTTATTTCATTTTCCAGTTAATGCTTTTTTTTCCCCATAAAAGTTTATAGCATTCAATAGGTAAAAGACAGCAGCTACTGAATAATGTTCTTTTGTCTGCTATATTGAAATTATGACTGCCATTTAATCCCAAGCCTAGTTAATAGGAAGCTGCTGAAGCAGGAATGGATGAAATGGTAAATGAGCATAATGATCACGATGCAGCAAACCCATACAAGCATTTCTCCGATAGGTCTGCAAAGTAATCAGGGAAAGGAAAGGAAGAGAAAGAGAATGCCTGGGAAATAAAACGTGAAGGGAATTGTGTATAATCAAAATTGTTGTGATAAAATATTTTTAATTGTGCGTCCTTATTTTAATATAAACAGAATTGTCACAAAGTAACCTGGCAGTGCCATCAAACAAGACTCCAGACTCACCATGGTCCCATTGAGAGACCTGTTGTTGTGATTCCTGTTTGCATTCCCTGTTGTCTCTCCTTTTGTTTGAAATTCCATACTGCTGCAGCTCTGCACTCTTGCTTAAAAGTATTACTTTAATCAATCTTAAACTGAGATTCAATCTCCACATCTTATCCATCACTAAGCTCCTGTTTCCATTTCCACAACAATATTTGCCTTCACCTCTACATTAGCCACACTGATGCTGAAACTCGCGTCAACGCCTGTCACCCGAAGGTCTCCTTGCAGGTCCCCCACAAACTCTTAACTCATCAAACTCTATCCTCCAATAAGCCTTGCTCATCTCTAAATCTTGTCTTTCCTGACCCAAACTGGTTCCCAATCTGTCAACACATTGATTACAAATGCCTCACCTTTATTTACAAATCCCTCCATGATCTCACTCCACTCTACCTTTGCAACCTCATCCATCCCCATGTCCCAACTCACACCCTTTATATTCTTATGACACTGGCATACTGTACACTTCTCTTTCTGCTCCATCATTGCATTTACAAGAATACAATCATCAGTACTGTAAGGTCACAGCAGTTAGTGCAGTATAATTTTATATATAGAATTAAAACTTTGATCCAGCTTCCTTAATGTTTTAATGCATCAATGCATCATCTGAAGTGTTCCTAAGACACAAAGACCAGGGAGGCTTCTAGCTTTGATTTCTGCTTTGATCCATAATCTCAGTTGGGGCAGTGCTTGGGATGCTACAATCAGGCTCTTGGGGAGGCGAAATATCAGCTATGATTCCTGCTCCCGATCACTATCCAGTGGCATAGCAAATGTGTACATGATCAGTGTGCACAGCTGCGATACCCCAAAATAATCTTCCAGCAAACAGATGCCAGCAGTGATGCCCATGCTGACATTTGAAGAATAGTTACTATGCTGAGTATCAGACTGCTTCACAGGCCTGTGGAACTCTTCGGGGGAATGGCTGCATCAGGAAAGGCATAAGTACCTGGCAGGCACGTGACGTGGTTGGTGCTGTGGAGCATTGCTCCATAGACCCGATTGTTTGGGGAGGTCTCAAAAGTATCTCTTCCAACTTCAATGCTATTTTTTATACAAGAAAAACTATGTATTCATTAACTCACTATGGGCAATTTAGTAGTGTATAATGATCTGGACTCCGCTATAAGGGTTGCAGCATCAAAATTTGCAGCTAATACAAAAATAATGAATAGGACTGTAAGCAAGTTCAGGAGGACATAGATGGGCTAGTAGTTTGAATCATAGAATAGTACAGCATAGAAGGAGGTTGTTTGGCCCATCGAGTCTGTGCAAGCTCTTTTGAAGAGTAATCTAATTAGTCCTATTTCCCCCCCCCCCCCCACTCTTTCCACCTACCTCTGCAATTTTTTCTCCTTCAAGTATTTATCCAATTTCCTTTTGAAGGCTACTATTGACTCTATCCGTTACCCTATCAGGCCATGCATTCCAAATCCTAATCACTCGTTGCGCAAAAAGGTTTTCTCACATCGCCTCTGGAACATTACCGATCACCTTAAATCTGTGTCCTCTCATTAGTGACCCTTCAGCCATTGGAAACAGTTTGTCTTTATTTACTCCACCTAAACCCTTCATGATTTTAAACACCTCTATCAAATCTCCCCTTAGCCTTCTCTGCTCTGAGGAGAAAGGGCAGGTAACTGTCAGATGAAACTTTCATGTGGAGAACTGTGAGGTGACAAATTTGGGAAGGCAGAACAAAGAGAGGAAATGTACACTAATTGGTAAAATTTTAAATAGAATAGAAAAGTAGCGATACTTAGGAATACAGATGGACAAGTATGGGGGACAAGGTGCTAAAGCTGTTTCTATCTTTTTTTTAGAAAAAGTATGTGGAATCCTTAGTTTTGAAAGAAGGGGCATAGAATACCAAAGCAGAGAGGTGCTGTTAAACATATAAAAGTCATTAGTTAAGCTGCAGTTAGAATAATGTACCCAGTTTTGGGTGACCTACTTTAGGAAGAATATCAAAGCCACAGATCAGGTGCAGAAGAGATTTAATAAGATATCACCAGGGTTGAGAGACTACAGAACTCCATCTCTTTTCACTAGAACAGAGAAAGTTAAGTGGTGATTTTATTGGAGCTGTTCAAAATGATGAGGCGTTTTACGAAATTTAAAAAGGTGATACCCAAAATGTTAAACTGTCTTTACACTGACCTGCATTTCCAGCATTTTCTGTTTTTATTTCAAATTTACAGCATCTGTAGCTTTTTTTCTTTTTATGTATCTTCCTTTAATGATACTTATTCCAAATGCAATTGATATTAATCATATCTTTCTCATTTTAGTGGTTTCTCTCATTCTGGCCACTAGTACATGCTGATGTGATAAACTCGCTTTTTGCACGTACATCAGACTTTTAATTTGTTCTCTGTTACATTGCCATCATAGACAGATTGAAATCGTGAACTATTTTGTAGCAGTTTTGCCATTCCAGGAGCAAAACCAAAATTAGCACTAAGTCAACAAAATATTGGTGGCAGCCATCTCAGGGCTTAAGAGGTGAAATTACTCCATGTGATGCTGCAGATCTCTTGGACATCCATCACCCTCCTTTGCCTGTCAAACTAATTATGATGCTAGAGTCAGAATCTGACAAGTTCGTGGCTTCAATTACTCCATTGAGCAGCTGCCCATTCGTAAGAAAGTAGATGAATGCAAACAGATTCAATTTTTATTAAAGAAGAGTTTGCAATTACCATTGGAACTAAACTTAAAATTGTACTTACTTGGCTCGAGCCATGGTAATGCTTGTCCAATACAGAACTTCCTTGTTGTGGGAGGAGTAAAACTAGATAAACAAGAATTTTCTTACTGAACACAATGTAAACTGGCAGCACTGTAAATTATTTGTTTTACAAATAGATCAGGTACACAATTTTGAGAGTGATATACCACATGAATTCAATGACTGAAAATATTTCCACAAAGAAAGTGTAAAGTGAGACTGTAAAGTGTCCTGCTATCTACTGCTCAGGTGATTAATGACTTAACACCACAAGGCTGTATGCATGTGTGTGCAAAATTGACAATGCTGTTAAGTTGGTAGTCACATTTACAGTAGAGCTAGTTAAAGGCAAATGGTGACACGGTTAACCAATGAGTGTTTGTCATTTATTTGTTAGGATTCTCATCATTTTAAAATCATGGACTTTTTGTACTGGGAAAAGTAGTCCTTGCAGAATTTTTTTAATGATTAAAAACTAAGAAACTTAAATCATTTTGCTTTAGTTTGAATAATAATTTGTTTCCATACAGGTGGTTTGTGGCAGTTTTCATTCAGTGTAAAGTTTTACCCTCCGGATCCTGCCCAGCTCTCTGAGGACATCACCAGGTGAGCAAAAGAATGTTTCCTTTAGCACCGACTTGTGTGGTCAAAATTTGTCATATCTTGACAATGTTCTTCCCCAAGCCTTCTCCCTTCAAAAGAGTAGGAGAGTGTATGCCGTGTCTGTAAGCATCCCAAATAAACTCCGAATTATCATCCCATCATAGTTTTAATTAAAATTAACAGCATTCACCAAATTAAATTGGTTCTGCAGTAACCAACCAAATATGGGTAGATCAGACTCAATTTTTTTTAAATGAAAATATACTATTCATTGGATATCAAACGGTAATTAAAAAAAATTTAACTGATCATGCACAACCCAAACCCATGAGAGCGAAGAATAATTGAACAACTCGCATTTATAGAATACCAATAAAACAACAACAACTTGTAGTTATATAGCACCTTTAATGTAGTGAAACATCCCAAGGTGCTTTATAGGAGTATTATGAGATTAAAAATTTGACACTGGGCCACATAAGGAGAAATTGGGGCAGGTGACCACAAGCTTGGTCAAAGAGGTAAGTTTTAAGGAGCATCTTGAAGGAGGAAAGAAAGGTAGAGAAGCAGAGAGGTTTAGGCAGGGAATTGCAGAGCTTAGGACCAAGGCAACAGAAGGCACGACCACCAATGGTTGAGCGATTATATTCAGGGATGCTCAAGAGGGCAGAATTAGGGGAATGCAGACATCTTTGGGAGGATGGTATGGGATGAGGGCTTCAGCAGCAGATGAGCTGAGGCAAGGGCGGAGACGGGCGAAGTTATGGAGGTGGAAATAGGCGGTCTTAGTTATGCTGCGGATATGTGGTTGGAAGCTCATTTCAGGGTGAAGTGAAATATGACACACCAGTTGCGAACAGCCTGATTCAGCCTCAGACAGAAGTTGGGGAGAGGGATGGGAGTCGGTGGCTAGGGAACTGAGTTTTTGGCGGGGACGGAAAACAATGGCTTTGGTCTACCCAATATTTAATACCCCACACACACAAGCATGTCTCGAGGAGGAGAGCTGAACATGGAACAGGAGACGTGCCGAAAGAATATACATTATGCTAAAAGTGATTTGATTTGGGGGAGGGGAAGGAAGAAAGTGGGAGATGCAATGTTTAAGCTCAATATAAGAAATTGGATCAAAGTAATTGGCCAGGGTTTTCCACCTCTATTTGCCACCTGCAGTTTTCTGACCTTTCACCTTAATGGGCAAAGAACCATGAATGGTGAGCGCAAAAGCAGAAAATCTCGGCCATTGTGTCTTGTGAGAATTATCGTGAAACTTCTGCACCAAAATACAAAGTAATGACAGATTTTCTTTTACAAAAATTCTATTGAGTTTATTTTATAGTTGTATTGGCCTCAAAGATCTGCGTGGATAATATCAGACTTTTCTTGTTATCTATGATTCTCTGTTTCCCGAGTTCTGCATTAAGGTGCTCATTATTATAAAAAGCTACTTCAGTAGATGTTCTATTAAGATACATAGCTTGGCTTCCCCCAATGCATCAACGAGTTTATCCAGTGATTAATCCAGGGAGATTCCAGGTTAAATCTCTGTTCTCAACCAGGCAGCCATAGTGTCACTGCAATTGACCTCCGCTCTCCTGAGCTAAAGGAGAGGGAAAATCAGCCAATTTTTCCGCTCCCGGTGATGATCCAAGTAATCCCTCTATGAATTGCATGCTGGATTATATAGGTCAGATAAGGAGAAGATCAGCCCCAGACAAAAATCACAGTTTGAATATGTGAGAAGATCCTTCTGTCCTTAAAAACCCTCAGTTTAATGTGGGGTTCAAGAGGATGATTTTGTGCAGATTAGATTACACTCTATACCATGCATATTCACAAAATGAGGAAGAAACATAATGTTGTGTTAAATATATGAATTCCTGTTTATTCAGCAGAAAATGACTTGTTTATCTGCATCGTACTTTACAATTTCTGATACATTTAAAATGCAGTGCATTTTTATTACAGAGACCGATGCAAGTGATAGCAAACTGTCAAGTTAGAATCATAGAATAGTACAGCACAAAAGGAGGCCAATAAAGTTGCAAAGCAATTCAAGCTGGTCTCCTATTCATTAATATTGTTATAAATTAACACTTCTTGCAGTCTGTTCGGGCATTTTACTTGGATAGAGTCCTGTCAGTGTGGTTCTTACGTTGACAACAGTACTCTCCAGTATACAATCTGTGACCACTGGAAACCCAACAATATCAGACACCCACATTTGCGTGGGTCCACAAACTTTCATTAGTCTCCATTTAATGATGTGATATTTTTGGCGAACAATGGCACTATCAAACATAAACAAGAGTAAATGGTTGGATGTCTTTGAATGCACATCTCCTGGGACCCCATATATTACAAATATTGTCTGATTACTGGAGAAATACTTCCTTTTTCAAGGTTCTATGCTTTATATGGGATGTTAAACTGAGACACAAATTTGCCTATTAAAGTGGATATTAATGATCTTAATGGCTTTATTCAAAGAGTTCTCCCAGCATCATGCCCAACATGTCTCCCTTGACCAACACTTCCATAAAAAATAAATACATAGACAAACATCTTATTGCTGTTGGTGGGATCTTGCTATGTACAAAATGGCTGCTGCATTTACCTACATAACAACAGCAGGATAAATCTTTCTGGATGCAAAGCTGAGGCAGGCATGCACCTCAATTCCCTACATACAGTCCTCGGTGCGCACAACTCTGCTGAAGACGAAAGCTTACCCCAGTGATTGCACAATGTAATTCATTCTGTGTGAAGTGCTTTGACTGTTTCTATGGGCCCAAGTTTCAGCTCGCGTTGCTCCTATTTTTGTGGAGCAACTAGTTTAGTATGGAGTATCTTAGAAATCGCAATTCTCGGCATTTAGTTTGCTCCAGTTCTAGTTAGTTAGAATAGTTTTGTTTTAGTAGTTTTTTTTGCAAAAGGGGATGTTACCAGCCACACGCCTATTGTGCAAGTTTAGGCAGTGAAAAGTTACTCCAATCTAACTTCGAACGGAGTAAGTGTCGACTTTTGTACGCTCAGAAAAACCTTGACTACACTTTAGAAATTAGATGCAGATAAACATAGAAACATAGAAAATAGGTGCCGGAGCAGGCCATTCGGCCCTTCGAGCCTGCACCACCATTCAATAAGATCATGGCTGATCATTCCCTCAGTACCCCTTTCCTGCTTTCTCTCCATACCCCTTGATCCCTTTAGCCGTAAGGACCATATCTAACTCCCTCTTGAATATATTGAATGAACTGGCATCAACAACTCTCTGCGGTAGGGAATTCCATAGGTTAACAACTCTCTGAGTGAAGAAGTTTCTCCTCATCTCAGTCCTAAATGGCTTACCCCTTATCCTTAGACTGTGTTCCCTGGTTCTGGACTTCCCCAACATTGGGAACATTCTTCCTGCATCTAACCTGCCCAGTCCCGTCAGAATGTTACATGTTTCTATGAGATCCCCTCTCATTCTTCTAAACTCCAGTGAATACAGGCCCAGTCGATCCAGTTTCTCCTCATATGTCAGTCCAGTCATTCCGGGAATCAGTCTGGTGAACCTTCGCTGCACTCCCTCAATAGTAAGAACGTCCTTCCTCAGATTAGGAGACCAAAACTGAACACACTATTTCAGGTGAGGCCTCACCAAGGCCCTGTGCAACTGCAGCAAGACCTCCCTGCTCCTATACTCAATTCCCCTAGCTATGAAGGTCAACATACCATTTGCCTTCTTCATCGCCTGCTGTACCTGCATGCCAACTTTCAATGACTGATGTACCATGACACCCAGGTCTCGTTGCACCTCCCCTTTTCCTAATCTGCTGCCATTCAGATAATTTTCTGCCTTTGTGTTTTTGCCCCCAAAGTGGATAACTTCACATTTATCCATATTATACAGCATCTGCCATGCATTTGCCCATTTACGTAACCTGTCCAAGTCACTCTGCAGCCTCTTAGCATCCTCCTCACAGCTCGCACTGCCACCCAGTTTAGTGTCATCTGCAAACTTGGAGATATTACACTCAATTCCTTCATCCAAATCATTAACATATATTATAAAGAGCTATCTATAGAAGCTTTTTCAGTCAGTTTTTATGTTCCCGGCAAGCTTCCTCTCGTACTCTATTTTCCCCTTCCTAATTAAACCCTTTGTCCTCCTCTGCTGAATTCTAAATTTCTCCCAATCCTCAGGTTTGCTGCTTATTCTGGCCAATTTATATGCCTTTTCCTTGGATTCAACACTATCCTTAATTTCCCATGTTAGAAACATAGAAACATAGAAAATAGGTGCAGGAGTAGGCCATTCAGCCCTTCTAGCCTGCACCGCCATTCAATGAGTTCATGGCTGAACATTCAACTTCAGTACCCCATTCTTGCTTTCTCGCCATACCCCTTGATCCCCCTAGTAGTAAGGACCTCATCTAACTCCTTTTTGAATATATTTAGTGAATTGGCCTCAACAACTTTCTGTGGTAGAGAATTCCACAGGTTCACCACTCTCTGGGTGAAGAAGTTCCTCCGCATCTCGGTCCTAAATGGCTTACCCCTTATCCTTAGACTGTAACCTCTGGTTCTGGACTTCCCCAACATTGGGAACATTCTTCCTGCATCTAACCTGTCTAACCCCGTCAGAATTTTAAATGTTTCTATGAGGTCCCCTCTCATTCTTCTGAACTCCAGTGAATACAAGCCCAGTTGATCCAGTCTTTCTTGATAGGTCAGTCCTGTCATCCCGGGAATCAGTCTGGTGAACCTTCGCTGCACTCCCTCAATAGCAAGAATGTCCTTCCTCAAGTTAGGAGACCAAAACTGTACACAATACTCCAGGTGTGGCCTCACCAAGGCCCTGTACAACTGAAGCAATACCTCCCTGCCCCTGTACTCAAATCCCCTCGCTATGAAGGCCAACATGCCATTTGCTTTCTTAACCACCTGCTGTACCTGCATGCCAACCTTCAATGACTGATGTACCATGACACCCAGGTCTCTTTGCAACTCCCCTTTTCCTAATCTGTCACCATTCAGATAATAGTCTGTCTCTCTGTTTTTACCACCAAAGTGGATAACCTCACATTTATCCACATTAGCCACGGTTGAGCCACTCTCATGGGTTTGGGTTGTGCATGATCGGGGGGGAGCGATAGAGGGGGGAGGAAGGGAAGTTAGGGGATTTTACAAAGCATTAAACACTTAACTTTTACCAATAAAGAGCCATCATCAATAATAAATGATTGATTTATTGGTTGATTTATTGATTTATTAATCAAAAAAAATCATAAATAAAAAATCAATCAATAAATAAAACATTTTAAGTTTCTACTCACTTACAGCAGCACCGCGAGCCCTCCAACAGCCTGCTGAAGAGCTGGTCGGGTGGATCCGCCACCGAGGAGGAGTTTGGGCGGGCCCCATCGACGAAGAGGTGCAGTTTGGGCGGGCCCCATCGCCGAGGAGGAGTTTGGGCGGGCCCCATCGCCGAGGAGGAGTTTGGGCGGGCCCCATCGCCGAGGAGGAGTTTGGGCGGGCCCCATCGCCGAGGAGGAGTTTGGGCGGGCCCCATCGCCGAGGAGGAGTTTGGGCGAGCCCCATCGCCGAGGAGGAATTTGGGCGGGCCCCATCGCCGAGGAGGAGTTTGGGCGGGCCCCATCGCCGAGGAGGAGTTTGGGCGGGCCCCATCGCCGAGGAGGAGTTTGGGCGGGCCCCATCGCCGAGGAGGGGTTTGGGCACGCCCCATCGCCGAGGAGGAGTTTGGGCGGGCCCCGTCGCCGAGGAGGAGTTTGGGCGGGCCCCGTCGCCGAAGAGCTGCAGTTTGGGCGGGCCCCATCGCCGAGGAGGAGTTTGGGCGGGCCCCATCGCCGAGGAGGAGTTCGGGTGGGCCCCGTCGCCGAAGAGCTGCAGTTCTGGCAGGCCCCGTCGCCGAGGAGGAGTTTTGGCGGGCCCCGTCACCGAAGAGGTGCAGTTCGGGCGGGCCCCGTCGCCGAGGAGGAGTTTGGGCGGGCCCCGTCACCGAAGAGGTGCAGTTCGGGCGGGCCCCGTCGCCGAGGAGGAGTTCGGGTGTGCCCCGCCGCCGAAGAGCTGCAGTTCGGGCGGGCCCCGTCACCGAAGAGCTGCAGTTCGGGCGGGCCCCGTCGCCGAGGAGCAGTTCGGGCGGGCCCCGTCGCCGAGGAGGAGTTCGGGTGGGCCCCGTCGCCGAAGAGCTGCAGTTCGGGCGGGCCCCGTCGCCGAAGTGGTGCTGGTCGGGGCCCGCCACCACAGCTGCTGGTCAAGTGGGGCCCGTCGCCGAGGAGGAGTTCGGGTGGGCCCCGTCGCCGAAGTGGTGCAGTTCGGGCGGGCCCCGTCGCCGAGGAGGAGTTCGGGTGGGGCCCACCGCCGAAGTGGTCCTGGTCGGGCGGGCCCCGCCACCAAGGAGGAGTTCGGGTGGGGCCTGCGGCCGAGGAGTTAAGGGCAGTGGCGGCGAGGCGAGGGACGGTGAGGCAAGCAGATCACTCGGCCCGGGATAGGGGCGGCGAACAGTGCGATGTCCCTTCGGCCAGGAATCGGGTCGTACGGAGACGGGACGTGCTGGGAGGGCCAGGTGCCGGCACTCTTTTTGGCGCAAGGCTGTAGCTCCGCCCCCATCTGCTTCTGCTGCGCTGCCTTGACTGAAACAGGCCTGCTGGACTTGGAGAATTGCGGGGTAAGTTTTCGGCGCTTTTTTTATTCTTAAAAACTAGGCGGGCCTCTCGGAGGACTTCTGAAACATGGGCCCTAAATGCATGATCTTCTTTCCTTGCTGTACTTCAGAGTATTTCGGAGTAGAAATTTACGGTGAAGTGGTTAACCGCTATTTTTTTAACAATAGTCTCAAAGAACACTCAGATTCAGGACTTTATAGAAATATTTTATTCCCTTTGTCTTAAAGCACATTAACAATGATACCCACAAGAGTCAAATCTGTTGTTTATCCACACAAATTGATACTGCAGATGTATAGCAGCTGAAATTACCCAGAAGAGAGATCTCAACACTTAAACTTGATAGCTGAGTCTTTAAGTCCAAACTGTCTGTGACTGTTTGACACGCTTCTCAAAAAATAAAAGCAAATATAAGAAGCAGAAAGTGATTGTGATCATTTGGCTTTTGGAATAAAATACTTGATCTTTGTCAATCACGACTGGTCTTGGAGACATGCATCTTAATTGTATTTGATAAGCAACGGGGAAGGAAGAAACTGCAGCAGTGTGATTCATCATACAAATTCAATGTACTGTTGGTCCCATGTAGTGATCAATCTTTGTGTGAACAGCTTCCTGACATCAGTCCCCTTGCCCTACTCTCACAATTTAGCTGAAGTATTGTTCTAGAACTAGTTTCTCTATGCTGTCTACTATCTTACCATGCCTCTAGTCAAGCCTCAGAAGTACACGGTTCACTTCTTACTGTAGAATGGGAGGAAGGAGGGGCGATAATGAGAGGCTTGTCAACACTTGATTGCAAGCTTCAGAACTTTCATGGTGGTAGAATACTTTAAAAATGCATTCACAAAAGAAAAAGACTGTCACTTAGTGTAGAAGCCACTTATGTTCAGAGGAGCCCTAGATACCATAATAGCGTACTGCTATTATTTAGAGGATTTTCTTTTAAACAGCAACTTGCATTTTTATCAAAATGTTTGACTTTAGAGGTTCACAGCAAAGCCGTTATGCTATGCATTTTCCAGACAAAAAGATGGAATTTAAATAAAATTACCCATAACACAAAAAGGTAATTGGTACTTTCCAGTGATCATACTAAACAGATGCAGCTGATATTTCCAAATTTCTACCCTGTTAATTCTTGAAATACTGAGTAAGGAAAAATAAACTCTGGTACCCCATGGTGACTGGCTAACCGGTAGTTAGGTTGACTGCAGGTACAGTTTGAACTTCCAGAAATTGGATATAATAAAATTAACCTCTTGTCAATTGGCTTTATAACATTCCTTGATCAGTAAAGAATCACTTAAAGGAATACGTCAAGCTGCAATTTGGAGTTTCATGAGATGCATCAACTCAATGAAGGGCTCTGTAACTTTGTGTTTCATTGTCAAAAGTAGAAAGGTACAGAACATGTAATTAATGTCCATATTGAATACTCTGATTTTTCTGCCATGTTCAAATGATTAAATGACTACTCATTAAATAATTGTCTTTCCTGCACTGGTGGGAAAGCAGAACAAACAGTGGATTTGATTTTCTGTTCGGAAATAAGTCTGACTGGAAATTGGGCACTGACCCCACGCATGTTTTTGGGGTCAGTGTCTTTTAAATAATATGAGCAAGCTCCAGGCACACACAGTCTGTATTTGAGAGCTTACTTGTTGGTGGATAGGAAATGGTATGCTGCTGTTGGATTTGAAGTCAATAGCAGTTTAAAGGGACAGGTATTATGATTTGCAAGTTACATCAAAAAAGCCATGTCTGGAAGGATTACAGATAGACCTCCATTTCTGTGATGGTGCCATAGTGATTCTCTTGGAGCAAGTTAATCCAAGGAGGCAGCTCTCCTTGGCAGGAGTACTGCATGCTCCGAATAACAACAGCTCAGGAGAGAAGGAGAAGATGCACGTGGTAGTTTGAATGTTATGAGCAACATCCTGTGTACCTGGAAGAAATGTTGGAAGAAGTTTAGTGACATCAGATCAACCAAGGCTACCAACTAAGTAGGTATGGCACTTATAATTACTTTTCCCTCGTGTTGTCTGAAAGTACTTTAATAGCAGGAAGGTGTGCTTTGAACCCTCTGGTCTTCCCCTGGAAATGTTCCTTCATTCATTATTTCATTTAGGCCAATAGATATCTGCAATCTAATGCTGTTGCATGATGTATATACATGTCATAGCAACTACTATCACCAGCATGCAAACACTTGGGCATTACTGTGTGTCACCATGACAACAACACCTTGTATTTATATAGCATCTTTAACGTAGTGAAACGTCTCAAGGCACTTCACAGGAGTATAATGAGAGAAAACAATTTGACACCGAGCCACATAAGTAGAAATTAGCGCAGGTGACCAAAAGTTTGGTTAAAGAGGTAGGTTTTAAGGAGCATCTTGAAGGAGGAAAGAGAGGTAGAGAGGCGGAAAGATTTAGGCAAGGAGTTCCAGAGCTTGAGGCCGAGCCAACAGAAGACATAGTCACCAGTGATTGAGCGATTATATTCAGGGATGCTCAAGAGGGCAGAATTAGAGGAATAGGATTGATGGGTGGACGGGACTTAGTGCGAATTAGGACACAGGGAGCCGAGTTTTGGATCACCTCAAGTTTACATAGAGTTGAATGTGGGATCCCAGCCAGGAGTATGTTGGATGGTTACAATATGGTTTGATGTTAAAGATCAGGTTGCACTGAAGCTGCGTGTGTAAGGAATGCTTTTGCAGAGTTTGCAGGCATGTTTCAGTAGCAATTAGCAATGTGATATTTTTGATTTCCCTGTAAGATTGAAGGCATATTTTTAGAGGGAATGGAAAGATGTAGGCAGGACAATGCAGTGGCCACATTTACACATTAAAAGGTGTCCTGTTTGAGAGCTGCTGCAGGCTCTCAAAGCTGACACCAGGTTCTGCTCTGCAGCATTTTCATGTGCATCTTGTTCTTATTAGTGACCCCCCCCCCCCCCTCCCCAAATTGCTTGGAGGCCACCTTCTGAGGATTTCATGATAACATCTGCAGCATACAGCGCACAACAATCTTTGAAACCTTACCTGGGCTAGACTCTGCAGAGTGGTCCCAGATCTTCCTAAATACTTGGAATACTATTTCAACATTCCACTGTAAATTATTACTTTGGTAGATAAATACACCTCTTTATACGATATTTAGCTTATGTCAGGGATACTGCAGAAATGTCATGAGCCATGGTTGCCGAGGATAAGCTTGATTGTCGGGCCATCCTGAGATTTGTCTTTCAGTGTTGAATATTGGTGGTGAGACAGGTGGACTGCCATAAATTGAAAGTATTGGGATAGGTTTCTGGGAAGTATGTATTGACCAGCATAGCAGGGAACTGATACTCACAAACAAGCTGTACATTCATCGAATCTTAGAAACTTACAGCACAGAAGAAAGCCATTCGCCCGTAGTGTCTGTGCTGGCTCTTTGAAAGAGCTGTCATGCTTAATCCCACATTCCCGCTTTAATCTGTAACCCTGTAAGTTGTTCTTCCTCAAGTATTGTCCAATTCGCTTTTAAAATTATCTTTGGAATCAGCTTCCACCAACTTTTCAAATAGTGTTCCAGATCCCAACAACTGAGTGAAAAAAATTCTCCTCATCTCCACTCTAGATCTTTTGCTCATTATTTTGAATCTATTACCTCTAGTTATTGACTCATTCTCCAGTGGGAAGAATTTTTCTCTACCTACTCTATCAAAACCTCTCATCATCTTGAAAACCTCTATTAGGTCACCCCCTAATTTTCTCCGTTCCAAGGAGCACAGTCTTAACTTTTCCAACCTCCCCCCATAATTGAAGTCCCTCATCCCTGGTAACATCCTTTTAAATGTCCTCTGTACCCCTTCTAAGACCTTTACATCGTTCCTGAAGTGTGTTGCCTAGAATTATCCACAATATTCCAGCTGCAGAATTGGCCAGAATACTCCAGCTGAGGCCTACCCAGTGACTTATAAAGTTCTAGCATGATCCCTTTGCTTTTATATTCTATACCTCTATTTATAGACCCAAGTAACCCATATGCTTTTTTAAGCACCTTATCAACTTGCCGTGTCCCCTTTAAGGGTTTGTGCATATAGACACTGTCTCCTCGCTCTGCTCATCGATATTTTTCAAAATCCTACCATTTATAGTATACTGTATCATACTAGCCCTCCCAAAGTGCATTATGTCACATTTCTCCAAATTGAGCTCTATCTTCCATGCTTTTTCCCATTTCACCATCCTGGGGTCTATCATCCTGAAGCCGATAACTATCCTCATCATGATCTACAACTTTGCCAAGTTTCGTATCATCTGAAAACTTTTGAATGCTGATCCTTGCACCCGAGTATAGGTTGTTTATAAAAATTGCAAAGAGTAATGGATCCAAAACTGGCTCTTGGGGAACACCGCGGCAGAACATTTCCCAGTCTGTAAAATATCCATCCATCCATCCAACACTACCTTTTGCTTCCTGTCACAGACAATTTTGTATCCATACCGTCACATTCCCCTTAATTCCATGGGCTTTCATCTTGTTCTAAGCCTCCTGTGTGGCACTTTGTTGAATGCCTTCTGGAAGTTCATATATACAACTTCTACTGCACTACCTTGAACAACTTTCTCTGTTACCCCATCTAAGAGTTCAATCAAATTAGTCAGACACAATTTGCCTTTACAGATCCATGCTCAATCTCCTTGATTAACCCATGTCTTTCCGAATGAAAGTTTATTTTGTCCCTGATGATGGCTTCCAATAACTTCTCTCTCAGCCCAGATATTGGACTGACTGGTCTGTAGTTTCCTGGTTTATCCCTCTCCTCTTTCTTAAATAATGGTATAACATTAGCAACCCTCTGGTCCTCCAGCATTACTCCGGTATCCAATGAGTATTGAAAGATTGTGACCAATGCTTCTGCTATTTCTGCGTTTGCTTCTTTCTGTGACCCAGGATGCATTCCGTCTGGACCAGGTGACTTACCAACTTTCAGTCATGCTAATCTTTGTAGTACGCCGTCTCTATCTGTTATGATGCTGTCCATAACTTCCCTCTCCGTTTTTAGTGTCACCTTCACATTATCCCCTTCCTTTGTGAAGACAAATGCAAAGTACTCATTTAATATTTTAGCCATGTCCTCTGCCTCGACATAATGATTTATTTTTGGGTCCTTAATAGGCCTAACTTTTTCCCTGACTTACACTTCATATGTTTATAAAATGTTTTAGGGTTCAATTAATGTTGCCTGCTAATCTTTTCTTGTAACCTCTCTTTGCTTCCTGTATTAACTTTTTCAATTACTCCTGTACTTTCCAACATCTTCCTGGTTATTAGCTGAATCTTATTTCTGATATTTGTCATAAACCTTTTTCTGTTTCGCTTTAACTATGTTTCCTTTGTCTCCAGGGCACATTATCTTTGGATGCTCTACCTCTTCCCCTTCAGAGGAATATGCCTCGTTTATACCTGAACTTTCCCTTTGAATGCCCTCCATTGCTCTGCAATCGCCTTTTCCAATCTACTTGTGCTGGGTCCCTTTGTAAATTACTGAAATTATCTCTTCCTCAGTTGAGCATTTTTGCCTTTGATATTTTCTGGTCTCTTTCTATTATTATTTTAAACCAAAGTATGTTGTGGTCACTGTTAGCGAGATGATCTCCTATTGTAACTTGCCCGACTTCATTTCCTAGAAACAAATCCAACAAATCCTTGTTGGACTGGAGACATATTGATCAAGAAAGTTTTCCTGTGCACATACCAGAAATTCCTTGCCTTCCCTACCCTTAGCACTATGTTTTTCACAGTCTATATTAGGGTAATTAATATATCCTAATATTACTATTCTATTTTTGTTTCATGTCTTTGAAATTTGCCGACAGATTTGCTCATCTATCTCACAGAAACACAGAAATTTGCAGCATAGAAGGAGGCCATTTCGGCCCACTGTGTCCTCGCCGGCCGACAAAGAGCTGCACGGTCCTTGATCAGCAGTCCTAAAGGTTACATATAAACCTATGAACAATGACGGAAAGGCAAACATAGAAAATAGGTGCAGGAGTAGGCCATTTGGCCCTTCAAGCCTGCACCACCATTCGATAAGATCATGGCTGATCATTCCCTCAGTACCTCTTTTCTGTTTTCCCTCCATACCCCTTGATCCCTTTAGCTGTAAGGGCCATATCTAGCTCCCTCTTGAATATATCCAATGAACTGGCATCAACAACTCTCTGCGGTAGGGAATTCCACAGGTTAACAACTCTCTGACTGAAGAAGTTTCTCCTCATCTCAGTCCTAAATGGCCTACCTCTTATCCTAAGACTATGTCCCCTGGTTCTGGACTTCCCCATCATTGGGAACATTCTTCCTGCATCTAACCTGTCCAGTCCCATCAGAATTTTATATGTTTCTATGAGATCCCCTCTCATTCTTCTAAACTCCAGTGTATAAAGGCCCAGTTGATCCAGTCTCTCCTCATATATCAGTCCAGCCATTCCGGGAATCAGTCTGGTGAACCTTTGATGCACTCCCTTAATAGCAAGAACGTCCTTCCTCAGATTAGGAGACCAAAACTGAACACACTATTTCAGGTGAGGCCTCACCAAGGCCCTGTACAACTGCAGTAAGACCTCCCTGCTCCTATACTCAAATCCACTAGCTATGAAGGCCAATATACCATTTGCCTTCTTCACCCCTGCTGTACCTGCATGCCAACTTTCAATGACTGATGAACCATGACACCCAGGTCTCGTTGCAACTCCCCTTTTCCTAATCTGCCGCCATTCAGATAATATTCTGCCTTTGTGTTTTTGCCACCTAAGTGGATAACTTCACATTTATCCACATTATACTGCATCTGCCATGCATTTGCCCACTCACCTAACCTGTCCAAGTCACCCTGCAGCCTTTTAGCATCCTCCTCACAGCTCACACCGCCACCCAGTTTAGTGTCATCTGCAAACTTGGAGATATTACACTCAATTCCTTCATCTAAATCATTAATGTATATTGTAAAGAGCTGGGGTCCCAGCACTGAGCCCTGCGACACTCCACCAGTCACTGCCTGCCATTCTGAAAAGGACCCGTTTATCCCGACTCTGCTTCCTGTCTGCCAACCAGTTCTCTATCCATGTCAGTACATTACCCCCAATACCATGTGCTTTAATTTTGCCTACCAATCTCTTGAGTGGGACCTTGTCAAAAGCCTTTTGAAAGTCCAAATACACCATATCCACTGGTTCTCCCTTGTCCACTCTACTAATTACATCCTCAAAAAATTCTAGAAGATTTGTCAAGCATGATTTCCCTTTCATAAATCCATGCTGACTTGGACCGATCCTGTCATTGTTTTCCAAATGCGCTGCTATTTCATCTTTAATAATTGATTCCAACATTTTCGCCACTATTGATGTCAGGCTAACCAGTCTAGAATTACCTGTTTTCTCTCTCCCTCCTTTTTTTAAACAGTGGGATTACATTAGCTACCCTCCAGTCCTTCAGAACTGATCCAGAGTCGATAGACTGTTGGAAAATGATCACCAATTCATCCACTATTTCTAGGGCCACTTCCTTAAGTACTCTGGGATGCAGACTGTCAGGCCCTGGGGATTTATCGGCCTTCAACCCCATCAATTTCCCTAACACAATTTCCCACTTTATAAGGATATCCTTCAGTTCCTCCTTCTCACTAGACTCTCGGTCTCCTAATATTTCCGGAAGGTTATTTGTGTCTTCCTTCGTGAAAACCGAGCACCCAACCCAACCAGTCTGCCTCACGCAACTGTGACATCCCTTACACTGAAAACATCTATACTCCACCCCAACCGGAACCATGGGAGAGGCAAAAACCAGATTAAAAACCCAGGCCAAAAAAATCTGGGAGAATTCCTCTCCGACCCATCCAGGCGATTGAAACTAGTCCAGGATATCACCCTGGCCGTATTCTATTCCCTGCACTACTTACCATTATATCTGCACCGTGCTTCTCCTTCTCTCTGATTGGAGCTGTATTTTTTTTTAAAGTCCCAACTATGTGCCAGCTCCCCCTCTGTTCCTCAACTCGAGCCAAACAGATTCATTCCTGGAACCATCTAATATATCCTTTTTATTTAGAAATGTAACATTATCCTTAATCAATACTGCCACGTCCCCTCCTCTTTCCTTCTCTATCGTTCCTGAATACTTGGTAACAAGGAAATTAAGAACCCATTCCTGGCCTTGTTTGAGCCATGTCTCTATTAATGCAACCACGTCGTAATCCCATGTAACAATTTGTGTTTGCAGTTCACCAACCTTATTAGTTACACTACAGACATTGACGTACATACAATTTAATACCTCCATCGTCACTTTCACTATTTTTCTCAATCTGGTCCCTACAATTTTTGGGATATTTCTAATTTTATGGCAGTTTGTATCTTTCTGTCCTGTGATCTGATTCCCCTCTCCCTGACAAGTTAGTTTAAACCCTCCCCAACAGTATTAGTTAACCTCTCAATGAGAACATTGGTCCTGGTTTTGTTCAAGTGCAACCCATCCATCTTGGATAGGTGCCCCTTGCCCCAGAACTGGGCTCAATGCCCCAAGAATCTGAAACCTTCCATCCTGCACCACTTCTCCAGCTATGTATTTACCTCTTCTATTTTCCTGCTTCTATACTCACTAGCATGTCACACTGGGAGTAATCCTGAGTTTACTACCTTTTTAAGGTCCTGTATTTTTTCCATCTTTTTCCTAGCTCCTGAAACTCTGCCTGAAGGACCTCAACACTTTTTCTCTCTAAGTCATTGGTTCCTACATAGACCACTACTTCTGGCTGTTCCCCTTCCCCTGAAAGAATAGCAAAGAGCTCCACCCTGAGAAATCACCCACTCGATGATATTCTTTACTCTGGTACCAGGGAGGCAACATACAATTCGGGAATCATGCTTGTAGTTACAAAAACACTTGTCTATGTCTTTAACTATCAAACCCCTATGATGACTGCATTTCTACTCTTTTTCTGTGTGCAGTCCAATCTCTCGTCGTGCTGGGGGTTTGATTCTTACTGCATTCTTCCAAGGAGTTGTTACCCTCCCCGGTATTCTAAACTGAAAACCAGTTAGCGCGTGCACTCGCTTGGGGGATTCCTGCACTACCTGTGTCTTCCTCCTACCCTGTTTGATGGGCACCCATTCACTCACCTCCTGCACTTTCTATAACTGTGGGGTAACCACCTCCTGCAAGAATGTACGAGGAAGCTCTCAGACATCATTCTGAGGGTGGAGCTCTTTGCTGTTCGTGCAAGTAAGTGGTATTGTTCAAGGGAGCATATGTGGATCCTATCTATGAAGTCCTCCCACTCTAAACTGCACAGGCTCTTCCTGCTGCTGTCGGATGTCCATGGAGAAGGAGATGAAATTACTTGCTTGAGCAAAGAGTGCATCACTCACTTGCTTTATACATCCTCGAAATATTGTTGCTGTGCCTCGTGGTAGGCTAGGATGAAGCCAAAGCATAAAAGCTTAGGGCAGCTCTGACCTTGACATCCATTGGCAGTGCCGTGCCTGTGGATGCAGATCAGTGTGGAGCATGCTCCTGACCTATGTGACCATGTTCCATGTAAATCAAAGCCTGCACATCTTTTGACAGATTGGGACCTGCTTGTAGATTCTGGTGTGTGGGACTGGTGAATTGGTCAATAGTTTCATTAAATTTTAAATGGTAACTGGGAGTGATTGTAAATGCATTCTAAGTTATAAAATTACTGCTTAAAAAATGCTGATTAGAGAGTCCATTACTTATATAGGCCCCAAGTTTCCACACGCGGCAAAACAGGCGCCCCTCCGAGCTGGATGCCCGTTTTTCGCACCGAAAACGGCGCCTGAAAAAAAACGCACTATTCTTGAGCGCTTTGCAGCTCGATGCCAGCTTGGCGCGGCGCCCAGGGGGCGGAGCCTACCACTCGCACCGATTTTGTAAATAGGAGGGGGCGGGTACCATTTAAATGAGTATTTTTCGTGCCGGCAACCCTGCGCGTGCGTGTTGGAGCGTTCGCGCACGCGCAGTGTGAAGGAAACATTGCCACTCGGCCATTTTTGTAGTTCTTTGTAGCTGTTCAATTTTTAACATTTTTTAATAAAACCACATTGCCCTTCCATGATCAGCACTGAGGCTTCTTGCAGCAGTGAGAAGGCTGCAGGAAGCCTCAGAAGTTGAGGCAGCCGTTTCCCGACTGGCCCGACCGACGGCAGGGGGGCCTTCCCCCCCCCCCCGCCGTCGGGAATGGCTGCCTCAACTTCTGAGGCTTCCTGCAGCCTCCTCTCTGCCTCCCCCCCCCCCCGCTGCCGTCGGTCGGGCCCTCACTGCCCCCCCCCCCCCCCCCCCCTGCCGTCGGGAAAGGCTGCCTCCTCACTGCCTGCCCCCCGCTCCCGTCGGGAATGGCTGCCTCAACTTGTGAGGCTTCCTGCAGCATTCTCCCTGCCTGAAGCACTTTCACACAGGTAGGAACATGGTTTATTTAATCTTTTCTTTGCTTATAAATTTTTATTCAGGTTGGTATTATTTGTATAAGTATAACTAAGGATTTATTGTAGAATGTAATGACTTCCCTTCCCCCCCCCCCCACCTCGTTCCGGACGCCTAATTTGTAACCTGCGCCTGATTTTTTTAATGTGTAGACAAGGTTTTTTCAGGCCTACAAAAATCTTCACTTGCTCCATTCTAAGTTAGTTTGGAGTACGTTTTCACTGTGGAAACTTTCAAATCAGGCGTCAGTGGCTGGACACGCCCCCTTTTGAAAAATAATTCTGTTCCAAAGTGAAACTGTTCTACCTGACTAGAACTGCAGAAAACTTAAATATGGAGAATTGCGATTTCTAAGATACTCCGTTCTCCACCAGTTGCTCCTAAAAAATCAGGAGCAAATCATGTGGAAACTTAGGTCCGGGGTTCTCTAATTTCATGCCTTCAGATTACCTTTTTATTCTTTTAAGAAAAATTACTCCAGGTATGACATTATAGCCATATTCTCAAGTATGTAATGATCATTCTTATAAACTTATTTTGAAGCGAAGATTTTTTTTTAAACAATTTGTGTTGGCTGGCTTGTTAAAAGTCACTTTTTAAAATAATTTCTTGGGCTAGGCGTTGTAATGTTTCAGTGCTCACTCTTTGGGTTTTCATTATTCTTAGCACTAGTCCACTGAATGCATAGAATATCTTTCAGCCACAGGGGAATGCTCACAGAAGTACAGCTCCTTTAATTTACTGCTGAAAAAAATTGCTAGAATGGGATTCCCCAAATTTCTTCTGTTCTGTCTATATTACAGCAGTTCAAAAATAATTGGATACTGTAACATGTATTTAAATCAAATCTAGCACATCTGTTTTGGACGATGGTGATCAAAAATCAAATTTTGAATATGGTGTATCCTGGGATAGTTCGATCAAGTGCAACTTGAGCCAGGAGTGTGTGTTTTCAAGTAGAAGTTCTATAAAAAAATCTTGGGTGTGACTTCTTAACTCTTGGAAGCATCCACAGTTTTAAATTGTATCCAAAAGTGCAATGGTTTTGAAAGAACTCCAGCTTCAATGTGTTTGTTTTCCATTTAGGTATTACTTGTGTCTGCAGCTGAGGGACGATATTGTCTCTGGACGATTGCCATGTTCTTTTGCCACACATGTGTTGCTTGGTTCCTACACTGTCCAGGCAGAACTTGGGGACTATGACCCAGATGAATATGGTACTGACTACATCAGTGAGTTTCACTTTGCTCCGAATGAAACGAAGGAACTGGAAGAAAAGGTGATAGAACTACACAAAAGCCACAAGTACGTGCAATAGTATATACAATAAAGCTTCTAATTTGGTGTTTTAAAGCTGAACAAATTGTTTTCATTGATCGGAGTAATTTATAGGCAGGCCCACAAATTCAAGCTTTCTGCGTATACTTGGGTTTTGTTGGAGCTAATGGGTTAATAAAAATGTTGACTTTAAAACTATGCTACTGATAGTAAATCCTGACTGTTCAGGAACTCAACGAATTAAGAATTGTTGCTTTGAAATATTAACTTTCAACAACAATGGATCTTTACACAGCAAGACTAATATGAGTCGGTCTACTACATGAGGTCTGCGAAAAATGAATTCTGGTGAATCTCAAAGTACATTTTGTAAATTTTTGTGATCGTATCAAATGTCTCACTTTACATATTCCTTTACTCAGCCACTGTCTCATGCTCTTTCAAAACTGCCGTCATCACCACCTTCCTCAAAAGAACAAACTTTGAGCCATCCATCCTCCGAGAATAACAACCCATCTTTAACCTTTGATCACTGATGTTCTCCCAGCTTTATGCTCATCTCTCCTGAAATTCCTTTTGAAATTCTTCCAATCCTACTTTTGTCTATGTCACAGTACTGAGACTGCTCAGACTAAAGTCACCAATGGTGCATTATCGTCTCTGCCCTCTTTGATCTTTTTGCATCATTTGGCACAGTTAATCATGCTGTCGTCTTCCACCGTCTCTCCTTTGTTGCCCAGCTTCATGGGTCTGCCCTTGATTGGTTCCATGTCTACCGAACAAGATGCAGCCAATGCATTTCCATCAATGGCTTTTCTTCCCCACAAGGGCCTATACTTGGCTCCCTCCCTTTCCTCATCTATATGCTGCATGTCATTGGCAGGCATGGTATCGGCTTCATACTACCTCAGCATTACATTACTTGATCCCATGAACACATCTGTGATGTTAAACTACCTGTCCGACATCAATTCATGGATGAGTCACAAAATTAACTGGCTTCCTGACTCCAGCATATTAAATATGAAATTCCCATCTTTGTACTCAAATCCCTCTGTGGCCTAGCTTTGCTCTCATCTACTCAACCTCCTCAAGACTTCCCTCTCCCAGGTGGCCTTTAGTCTTCTGGCTCTGATCTCTTGGGCTGTGCTCTCTGGACATCTCTCTCTCCGGGTACTGTAGTGGTTTGCGACTGGTCTAAAAATTCTGAGGCACAGAACTAATAATCCAAAGAACATTAGTTCAAATGCTACCATGGCAGTTTGAGAATTTGAATTCCGTTTATAAAAGAAAATCTGGAAATAAAAAGATGTTATCAATAAATGTGACCATGAAAGAGTAGAAAGGAAAGCTGCTGTCCTTACCTGGTCTGGCTTATATGTGACTGAAATCCCATACCAGTGTGATTTATGCTGAAGTGACCGAGATGCCCACTCAGATGGGCAACTAGGAATATATAATAAATGGACACTTGCTAGCGATGCCCACATCCTGAGAATGAATATAAAAAAAACCTCCATCTCTTTACTTTGTCCTGCTTTAAGAACCTTCGTAACACCCAACCTTTCAGCCAAGCCTTCAGTGACCCCTCCAAGCTATCTTCCCGGCTCAGTTTTCCATTCCTCTTACTACTCCTCAGTAAATTGTCTTGCAGTTTTGTACTTCAAATGCACTATATACATACAAAGAGTTGTCCAATGTCGCTGCCTCCTCCTCTGCTCTTCTAACACTGAACTTCTGCTCAGCCCTTGTTTCGTCTGCTTCACAGTTGATAGCTGTTCTGTGGAATTCTCTACCCACTGGTCATGACCTATCTTGCAGCTATCAAAACACTCCCCTTTGACTGCCTTTAGTTCTCTATCCTAGTCCCTCCACTTCTCTTCCTTTTCCACATGCTCAGTATCCCTCGTAACCTTTCCTCCTTATTGTCAAGTGCTCTGAGACTTTTTCCTGTACATGTGGACCTCAACAGTGCAGTTTTGGGAGGATAGACATCAAAATAACAATATATCCTTTGGAAGTGGCACAGTGGAGCATTAACACACGGTACCATGGCAATTGGTTTTATCATCTATGGTGCTGACATACTGGATCAACCATGCTGTTAGAAAACAGATGGCAGCAGCAGCAACCATATACAATTTACACAGTGCTCCTCATGGAAAACTTGTCACTCAGCCCCATTGCTGCAAGACACTATGATGTAGAACAGTTGCTTTACAAATGGCTCACTGCTGTTATTGGACTAAAAGAAGTATATGAATCTGATGCATATATGTGTATGTGTGTGTGTATATGTGTCTGCGTATGCATATATCATAGAATCATAAAAATTTATGGCACAGAAGGAAGCCATTCAACCCATTGTATCTGTGCCGGCCGAAAAAGAGCTATCCAGCCTAATCCCACTTTCGAGCTGTTTGTCCATAGCCTTTTAGGTTACGGCACTTCAAATGCATATCCAAGTACTTTTTAAATGTGAAGAAGATTTCTGCCACTACCACCCTTTTAGAAACATAGAAGCAAGGAGCAGGCCATTCGGCCCTTCAAGCCTGCACCGCCATTCAATAAGATCATGGCTGATCATTCAACCTCAGTTCCCCTTTCTTGCTTTCTCTCCATAATCCTTGATCCCTTTGGCTGTAAGGGCCATATCTAACTCCCTTTTGAATATATTGAACGAACTGGCCTCAACAAGTTTCTACGGTAGAGAATTCCACAGGTTAACCACTCTGAGTGAAGAGTTTCTCCTCATCTCGGTCCTAAATGGCTTACCCCTTATCCTTAGACTGTGACCCCTGCTTCTGGAACTCCCCAGCAACGGGAGCATTCTTCCTGCATCTAACCTGTCCAATCCCGTCAGAATTTTATACGTTTCTATGAGATCCCCTCTCATTCTTCTAAACTCCAGTGGATACAAGCCCAATTGATCCAGTCTCTCCTCATATGTCAGTCCTGCCATCCCGGGAATCAATCTGGTGAACCTTCGCTGTACTCCCTCAATAGCAAGAATGTCCTTCCTCAGATTAGGAGACCAAAACTGAACACAATATTCCAGGTGTGGCCTCACCAAGGCTCTGTACAACTGCAGTAAGACCTCCTCCTATACTCAAACCCTCTCGCTATGAAGGCCAACATGCCATTTGCCTTCTTCACCACCTGCTGTACCTGCATGCCAAACTTCAATGATTGATGTACTATGACACCCAGGTCTCTTTGCACACCCCCTTTTCCTAATCTGTCACCATTCAGATAATATTCTGTCTTCCTGTTTTTGCCACCAAAGTGGATAACCTCGCATTTATCCACATTATACTGCATCTGCCATGCATTTGTCCACTCACCTAACCTGTCCAAGTCACCCTGTAGTCTCTTGGCATCCTCCTCACAGCTCACACCACCACCTAGCTTAGTGTCATCTGTAAACTTGGAGATATTACATTCAATTCCTTCATCTAAATCATTGATGTATATTGTAAATAGCTGGGGTCCCAGCACTGAACCCTGCAGCACCCCACTGGTCACTGCCTGCCATTCTGAAAAGGACCCGTTTTAAGCAATGAGTTCCAGATCCCCACCACCCTCTGGGTGAAAAACTTTCTCCTCAACTCACCTCTAATCCTTCTACCAATTACTTTGTTAATACATATGTGTGTGTTCACATGTATAGATATCATTTTTTAAAGTGACCACTACATAGACTTGACTGATTTTGAAAATATTGCTATCAGCATGAAAAATAAAATTTGTGTTTGCGATGTCTTGTGTGGCTTTCGAAAATGTATTTAAAAGATTAAGTATCTCAATATCTAGTGGCAGTTCATGATTTTTTTTTATTGGTATTTTTGTTTTATCATTAATATTTCACAATTAAGAGACTTTAAACTTCTCTGAGGGGAGAAGTTCAGTGTTTGAGACTATAAACACCATAGCCACTTAACAGCTCATTGGCTGCCTGCTTTGCAGCATCATATGTACTGGGTTAAATTCAGCAGGGACTGATTCTTCGCCTATTTGTGTGATGTGTTTCATTTCTCAGCGAGGCGGTTAGAATTTCCCATTTTGTAGCAATGAGCCAATGTGCGCAGTCCACCTCACTTGATGAGAGCTGCATCTGCTGTCAGCCAAGTCATGAGGTGATGTTTGTATTAGGAAACATGTGGCCGCCTTGCCTGGCCTCCACAATGCAGGGTAGTCTCTCGATTGGAAATAATTTATTGATAAAACTGTTACATTTCTTTAAGAATGAATGTATCCATTTTGTATGAGTCTCTTGTATTCTTCACAAGATATGTAACCTGATCATTGCAGAGGAAGACTTACACTATCGCACATTTTCACACAGACTGAACTAACAATGTTTGAGAGGATTTGGCTTGTTTTCAGATGGAGTTTTGAAAGCTTTCAAAATGTTGAAGTTGGGATGTGAGCTGAATGAAAATCTAGTTTTTGCTTCTACATTTTAGGGGTATGACACCTGCTGAAGCAGAGATGCATTTTTTGGAGAATGCCAAAAAGCTGTCGATGTATGGAGTGGATCTGCATCATGCTAAGGTATTATTTTAACACGTGAGCTGACTGGGTTGTTACTCCAGAACACATCTGTGTCTACTTGAATTGACATGTTCATTTTCTGTTGGAAAATTTTCATTTTTTTTTCAACCCTTCTCAATAATGGTGCTGAACTAAGCAACCAGTGTTACAGGAAACAGATTGTCGAGGCATCTGCTTTATTCCAGTTGGTATGAATTATTTTCTAGTTCGCAATTCAGGTGTAACGTGATAGCAAATATCAGGGCTGATCAAGGAGAGAGGGAGAAAAAAGATAAACACTGCTTACGATCAGTCAGATAACCATATCAAATGTACTGACATAGACAGTAATAAATGGCACCAGCAAATGTCTGTTTTGCTGTTCCATTGGAGAAGTAACAGGCCACATAAAAGCTCATTGACTGTGATTAAGTCCCCCACTGCTATCCCACAATTAATGGTAAAAACAATGGCCTGGAGTTTGTGGTACCCATGACGGCAAACAGGCAGCGTTCGCCATCATTTTGCCGTTGAAACTGACCACAGTCTAATGTGGAAATCCTGAAGTTGAGGTCTATCATTCCCTCCTCCTCCACAAGCTGCGCTGTGCCCTACTCTCCTCCCACCCTCCACAGAGCCAGAAATCAGTGAAATCTCTCAGATCAGAGAAACTGCTGAAAATTCCTCACAAAGTTAGACCCAAAAGGATTAGGTGTGACTGAGGTTTTAATAGTGTACTGACTGCTAAAGGTTATGGGCCTGAAAAACTAATTTTAATTTTGTGCAGTGTCAAATCTATCCATTTTAATAAAAATTAAAACAAATTTAAGAATTTAAAAAAAAAGTTTTAAATCTTTATTTCAGGTTTTCTTTTACCCATGTGAGAGCCCCAATCTTTGTTTTGCTCTCTCTAACATTTTCAAACAGTTAGAATTTTAAGAGCTTATTCACTTCCTTGTTTGCTGTCTGAGAATTCTGCATTTTGATTGGCTGCTTAGCCAGCTTGTTGACGTCACAGTAGCTCGCATTATGGGATTCCCACTATACTCCATTGATTTGAATTACATGTCGGAAAACCCGAACTTCTCGAGATAGAGATCAGCAGAGCTTTGTGCGAAGCTTTTTTTGGGGCCAATGGCGAACACCTTTGCTTTACCACTGACCATAAATTCTGGACCAATATGGAACACATCTGGGTTACAAATTAAATATTCAGTCTTTTTCCCCAGGTTTTCTATCACTAAGAAAAACTTGTCCCTGTACTTCATTGAAAAGTTAAATAATACATACATTCTATAGGTAAACTGCCTGTGCCTTAGTCTCCTGCATCATCATAGACTAATACAGGGCTATCTATAGTAAGATGAGCAATTACAATGTTGTGTGTATATAATCAGGTAAATGCAGTTTAATGGTAGAATCTATCCAGTTCACAAAGCAAGAATTCGCTGTGGCATTTGTTGACCGAAAGAATCCTTTTTTTGGGAGTCTCCAAATCAAACTCCTGAAAGAAATCCATGTTGATCCTTTTGCCTGATTTGAAGTGCACATTCTCTCCCTATAGGAACTCACTCTATTTACCTAAGCATGAAGACTTTTGGCATGCATTAAGATTTCGGAAACCTAAGTGTGCGTTGAGCTACTGTTGGAGTTCAATAGGCTAAAACTCTATAGCTTACCAGCATAGGGCATTGGCAGGCTTCTTGCTGCTCATCCATCTAGGACCAGCCTACCTATTAGGGCATTGGCTTGCAGGTTTATTTGGCATTGCCTGGGAATAATTCCAGCTCCCAGTGACTCTTGAATAGAACCTTTTGGGGCTATTAAGGCGATAGGCTGACTGGTTAATCATCAATGGTGTCCTGGATTACTGAATGCCTGCCCGACTCTGGTGTTAGATTACCAAGTTTGCTCTATGGATTAAGAACTTGCATTTATATAGCATCTTTAATATAGATAAATATCCCTTGGTGCTTCACAGGAGTGTTGCTGGACAAAATTTGACAGAGTCACAAAGAAATATTAGGTCAGGTGACCAAAAACTTGGACAAAGAGATAGGTTTTAAGGAGAGACGTAAGTGAGGAGACAGAGGTAGAGAGGTTTAGGGAGGGAATTGTAGAGCTTTAGGGCCTAGACAGCTGAAGGCATGGCAAACAAAGGCGTGGTGAAGGAAATCGGAGATGTACAATTGGCTAGAATCGGAGGAACGCAGCGTTTTCAGAGGTTTATAGGGCTGGAACAAGTTACATGAGGTGGGGAAGGGCGAGGCCATGGAGGTATTTGAAAATAAGGATGAGCATTGCTGAACTGTAGGTCAGTGAGCACAGGGGTGATGGTGAATGAGACTTTATATGAATTAGGATACGGACAGAAGAGCTTTGAATGAGCTGAAGTTTATGGAGGGTAGGAAACCAGGAGAGCATTGGAATAGTTGAGTCTGGGGGTGCCAAAGGCATGGATGAGGGTTTCAGCAGCAGATGGATCAATTTTTGAGCCTGCCTAACAGGTTTTTCCAGGATTGTTGATCCCACGATGACCTGCCTAGCAATAGGAGAGGGTGACTTAGATCTACAAATTACGCTCTACAAATCTTCTCTTTTCTGAAGACCCCTACCTGACAACTTGGATTAAGAATTTTTAACAGTGGAGTAAAAGTGGTATGTGGTGTAAGGGGTATAGAGTTGTAGCAGGCAAAGAGCAGACAGATAGGTGGTCAAGAATAGAGATACTGAAGGTAGTGAATTGATCTGACATGTAAAATGGTCCAGATTAAGAGGGCTTATCAGTATTAGGTGGGTCTGAGGAATCTGTGATGTTCCTCTATCTTACAGTATGGATTATAATTGCCTATTGTATGTAACACTTGCTTATGTATGTAAAGCACACTTATAACACAATTAAACCTGATGGTTAATGAACCATCCTTAACCTTAGTAACACATAACAAAGACAGTAGAGGTCAGCAGTAAAATGCATAACATTTTGACTAGAAGTCTCTGGGGAAAAGATAAGAAAGCCAGTGTTTGGGAACACAGTTACTTCAGGCGTCATAGGGACTAAGGCAAAGTTCACATCACTGAACAAACACAATTAGCATATGATGGGAGATGGACAGTTGGGAAACACCACTCAGAGCCAGTCTGATAAGAGACGACAAATCAATGTAACTTCGCTGATAAGTAGTAAACCAACTGGTGTTTTTGTGGGAGAGGCACACACTTCGGTTTGTTGTATAAATTGTGGGTGAGAACCATTATTCTGAGAAGGTTCACGTTTGAATTCTTCCCTTGCATGTGCTCGAATAAACTAGTTGAACCGAAGGTTTCGTCTGATTGATTCTGTGGTCGTTATGCGAATGGCGGGGGTGTCGATTCCTTATATCAGTGAGTCCACCTTGAAGGAGATAAGTCTTTTAACCCTTACAGTGGTATTTGTCATAGATATCAAGAACATTAAAATAGCTGATAAATCAGAGGTGTCAGGCATGTCATTTTGAAGCCAACTCAATCCCAAACAGGCCCTCCTTTCTTCCCCTATTCCTCCCGAATGAAGGTAGTCACTAATTGATCTTCAGACAACTTATAGGCATGGGTTTGAGCCTTTTCTAAGCAGACACCATGTACAAGGAATAATCCTGAGAGGCGTTGTGAGCATCACATAAGATGAATCTGTGCATTGCAGCCATCCTCTTGATCACATCATGAACAGACACCATGCCCCATCCAACAAAGTTTCCACCATTTGGGGTGGTGAACATCACCGCAGCTGCTTGTCTCTCTGCAACCCAATAGCAGTAGGCACTGAACCCTGGATATATACGTGCGTTTGTACTCGGATCTGGTTTCCAAGTCAGCAGTTGTCTTGAGTTTACTCACTAGGTACTTGACACACATCTACCCTGCTGGCCAAGAATGGAGAAACATGCAGCAAGGACACCGAGGCAGTCAGGGCCCGCTGGAAGGAGCACTTCGAAGATTTCCTCAATCGAGACTCGAGTGCTCTCGACTCCATCACGCAGCATGCGACCCGCCACCACCTCAGTGAGACCCCAATGCTGCACGAGGTAGAAAAAGCCATAAGACAGCTTAAAAACACCAAGGCTACGGGTGCGGACGGAATCCCTGCTGAGGCACTGAAGTATGGTGGAAAGGCATTGCTGGCGCGAATACACGACCTCATTTCTCTCATCTGAAGGGAGGAGAGCATGCCGGTGGATCTCAGTGATGCAGTAATCGTGACCATCTTTAAAAAAGGGGACAAGTCCGACGGCAGCAACTGCAGAGGAATCTCCCTGTTATCAGCCACTGGGATTGTTGTCGCTAGAGTCCTCCTCAATCATCTTCTTCCCGTGGGCGAGGAGCTCTTCCCATAGTCAAAGTGCAGATTTCATCCCCTACGGGCTACAATGGACATGATTTTTGCAGCGCGACAGCTACAGGAAAAATGCAGCCCTTATACATGGCTTTCTTCGACCTTACGACACTGTCATCCGTGAGGGTCTATGGCGCGTCCTCCTTCATTTCGTATGCCACCGAAAGTTAGTCACCATCCACCGCCTGCTCTACAACGACATGCAGGCCGTGATCCTTACCAACGGTTCCATCACAGATCCAATCCATGTCCGGACCGGGGTCAAACAGGGCTGCATCATCGCCCCAACCTCTTCTCAATCTTTCTCGCCACCATGCTCCACCTCACAGTCAACAAACTCTCCGCTGGAGTGGAACTAAACTACAGAACCAGTGGGAACCTGTTCAACCTGCGCCGTCTCCAGACCAGATCCAAGACCACTCCATCCCCTGTCGTTGAGCTACAGTACGCGGATGACGCCTGCGACTGCGCACATACAGAGGCCGCACTCCAGGACAAAGTCGACGTATTTACTGAAGCGTACGAAAGCATGGGCCTTGCGCTAAACATCCGTAAGACAAAGGTCCTCCACCAGCCTGTCCTCAGCGCACAGCACTGCCCCCCAGTCATCAAGATCCATGGTGCGGCCACTTCCCATATCTCTGGAGCCTCCTATCAACAAGAGCAGGCATTGACGACGAGATCCAGTGCGCCAGTGCAGCCTTAGGCCGCCTGAGGTAAAGAGTGTTTGAAGATCAGGCCCTCAAAACTGCCACCAAGCTCATGGTCTACAGGGCTGTAGTAATACCTGCTCTCCTGTATGGCTCAGACATGGACCACGTACAGTAGACACCTCAAGTTGCTGGAGAAATATCACCAACAAAGTCTCCGCAAGATTCTACAAATCCCCTGGGAGGACAGGCGCACCAACATCAGCGTCCTCATTCAGACTAACATCCTCAGCATTGAAGCACTAACCACACTCGACCAGCTCTGCTGGGCAGGCCACATCGTCCCATCTCATGCCAGACATGAGACTCCCAAAGCAAGTGGTCTCCTCTGAGCTCCTTCACGGCAAACGAGCCAAAGGTGGGCAGCGGAAACGCTACAAGGATACCCTCAAAGCCTCCCTGATAAAGTGCGACATCCCCACTGATACCTGGGAGTGCCTGGCCCAAGACCACCCTAAGTGGAGAAAGTGCATCCGCGAGGGCGCTGAGCATTTCGAGTCTCAACGCCGAGAGCATGCAGAAACCAAGCGCAGGCAGCGGAAAGAGCGTGCTGCAAACCAGTCCCACCCACCCCTCCCCTCAACGACTATCTGTCCCACCTGTGACAGTTTGTGGCTCTCGTATTGGACTGTTCAGCCACCAAAGAACTCACTTCAGGAGTGGAAGCAAGTCTTCCTCGATCCCGAGGGACGGCCTATGATGACCCTGAGAGAGGTGAAAGGGCCACTTGCACCCCTCCAGGTAGCTGAGTGATGGGTATTTATAAGCCAGAGC